>NW_005355881.1:1647234-1664847 GCF_000412655.1 Myotis brandtii | reverse complement strand
AAAAAAAAAAAAACATAAAGGGGAGGGAATAAAAGGGAAGTTATTGTATAAAAAAATAAATAAATAAAATAAAGTGAAGCTCAACAACACAAGAGCAAAGATGAGAGGAAACAGATAACGTCAATGACATAACAAGAAATGAAGGTGCTAATTTAAAATTATAAATGTAACCAAGAGAGGAACTTAAAATGAGAACCTAACTCTATTGAGAAAAGTGACAGGGCAGAAGTAGAGGTGAGTGCAATCTTCACCTTTCATGGTAGGAAGTCACAGGCAATTTCAGAAAATACTACATCAAGAAATAGCAATGTTAGCATATTATTTAAGAACATGAGGCCATCACCATAAGAATAAAAACAGAAATGACTAAAATAGTTAAAAAATATTTTCATCTTAGAGTAGGGACTACTTTTTTTTATTAGCCCTTCTCTACAATTCTTTTTTTTTTTTTTAGCTTACAGAATGCATTCCTATGATGAAACATTTTATAATCACGTTTTCAGAAGGAGGATACACAAAGTGGGACAGAGTCCTCCTACAAAGAGATTCTTTGTAAAACTGCTTTGTCCAGGAATGGCATCACCAGAAAGTAAACAGAGCCCCAGACGGACCTGTCTCATGAGCTTTAAAAATGGTTGGATTGGGCCAGGGTTTCTGACAAAAGGCCCTCTCCTCATTAGCATAATCCTCTGGACAGCTGTACGGAAGCATGTGTGGCCGGAGGTGATGAGGACCAGCTCTGCATGGTGGGTTGACAGTCTTGCTGCTTTTGGAGGATTCCCTGTCTTGACCACCCTGCCTTCTCATTCAGATGTGGAGCATAGAGCCATAATGGTAAGGGATGCTTTCACCAGGAGAATCATCCTCACTAGCCTCTTAGTTCTAATCGGACAGCTGTCTGTTTGCATCACAAGAAGTCATAGCATTTCAACAATCAATTGGCCCCAAAGCACTTGTCCAGACAGTAATGGTAGTATATTTATTGTAAGAGGATAAATTAAACCACAACTGTGCCTTTAAATTTAGCTGGCATGTTTCCTCCTACCATACTGTCATTTTTGTGATTTATTCTGTGCCCGAAATTACTTGTCCCACAAGTTGATGTCAGGCTCTTTGTTTTCAACACCAGGTAATTATGGCTGGAAATGGGGGAGGTTAAAGTGGTTTGGGAGCAGTGTGTGTAGGGCAGTGGTTTTCAGATTGTTTTCAGTGGAGCCTGGGGTGCTGCAGAGACACCTTCATGGGGGTGTTCCAGGGAGTGGGGGGGAGTGGCCAGCACTCTGGGCCCCACCTCACTCCCAGTTAATCAGAATAGAAGGCTCCAGAAATAACTCCTTGAAAACCATTGGTGTTGTGAAATAAACACTGCGCTAGGACTCAGAAAAAAAAAAAAAAAGAAAATTTGATATTTTGTTCATTGTGGACTTTTCTGGCATTAATTCTGGTTTTTAAAGTATTGCATCAAAACTCTATCTTAATTACTGACTGAGTTTGGGAGCATCCTAACATTATTGTGCCCAAGGCAAGTGCCCGCCTGCCCCACCTCAGTTCCAGCCCTGAATTCACTTCAAGCCCAAGGAAGTGGTGAGCCTGGGGTCCCTCATCTCAGATGGTGAAGTTGGGTCTTTCCTTTAGGAAAGGAAGATTTCAGAGTCTGAAGCTGGCCCCAGACTCTCAGCTTTCCTGTGCCTTCCTAAACACCGGGAATTAAATCTCCAAATTAGGGGCTGTCAGGATGTCATTGGCTCCCAACCTCCTGCCTGTCTTGCCCTCTCCTTCCTTCCTCTCTCTCTTTATGTTCTCTTGTCCTGAGATGGGGCCAGCATCCCCCCTCCAGCATCACCCCACATTAGAACACTGAGCGCCAGAATGTTCCTTGGGTGAGGTTCTCTCAGATGAAACCTCACAACACCAGGACCCCAGTATCATCGCTGTGTACACCCTGGGTCCTCAGGAGGCCTGGGGAGGAAGGGGAGGGTTTCCAGGCAAGAATTTCAGATTCAGCTGTAACCCCGGCAGCCTTTCCCAACCCTGCTCGGAGCCCAATGTAAAAGTCGACTTTGTAATTCTCTGTGTTCTTTTTTCCTTTTTAAAATTTTAATTTAATGATTACAGTTTGCATAAAAATGTGGAACGCTTCACAAATGTGCATGTCATCCTTCCGCAGGCCATGCTAATCTTCTCGGTATAGTTCCAACTTTAGTGTATGTGCTGCCTAAGCAAGCGCTCTCAGCGTTCTTCAGTGTCTGTTCTATGACACAACTTGTGGACCAAAAATCTTGTATATTCAGCCTTCAAAATACGAACAATTAGATATTTGGGAATATCTGGAAATATCTACTTGGATCAGTGATCCCCGCCTCCACCCCCTGCGCCCGCCCCCACTGTGGGCAGATGATTGAAGCCCTATACCTGTTTGGAACTGATTATTACAGTGGCAACATGTTCTTTTCAACAATCACCCAGGAGACACTACCCTTCTTTTCATTATCACTGGCACCCTGGGGGGCCCGGTGCACTGTCACAGCCCTCGGATGCAGGAGAGGACGAGAGGAAGGGAGCTGTGAGGAGCTGTCCCGGGCCATCGCCCACCCACGGCCCTCTCCCCCTGGAGGCTGCCAGGAGAGTTTCTCATCACCAGCCAGGCGAGGTGGGAGGCGCTCGGTCTCACCCCCTCAGAATATAGCTGCAGACCATAAAACCACTCAGCTGCAGCCTAGGATTGGCTTCTTGGCAGCAGGGTGTCCCATCATTTCTTGCAGCCATCCAGCCTTTTTCATGAGGTGTCACCCTGAATCTTAAAGGTACAGCTTTGTTTTGGGCAGAAAGCCTCTTGGAGATAGGAACAGAAACCCAACTCAAACAGGAATAAGCAAAAGACAAGTATTGACCCACATAACTTCAGGGCAGTCTAAGGTAGTAATTCTCAATGGCGGTAATTTTGCCTCCCCACTGCCTCAGGATACTTGGCAATGTCTACAGTCATTTTTGGTTGTCAGGGGGTTGGGAGGCAGCATGCTATTGGCATCTAGTGGGTAGAGGCCAGGGATGTTGTTATACATCCTACAGTGTACAGGACAGACCCCACAACAATTATCTAATTCTGAGAAAACCTGCTCAAGGGTACTGGCTTCAGGCATGGCTGAATCCAGAAGCTCCAATCATGTCTACAAGGCTCCATTTCTCTCCCATTCTTGGCTGTTTTCTTCCACACTGACCTCACACACACAAACAGAATCTCTCTGCTCTGTGGGCCTGCTCACATCCTCACAGAAACAAGTCCTGAGAAAAGAGAGGTGTTCTTTCCAGTAAATCAAAGCAAGTCTGGCGTTGAGTTTCATTAGCCACCCAGGAATCTCTTTGACCTGAGGAGGTGGGGTTGGAGGTAAAGAGGAAGAATACACTGACACCAAGTCCAAGTCTAGAGCTGGAGGCTAACAGAGTCAATTGTCCCACATGGATTGAAGAGGGGAGGGACTACTTGCCCAAAATAAAATCAGGGCAGTGATACCAGGAGGAGGAGGAATTGCTGCTGAACAGACAAAAGCAATAGTCACCTATCCTATATAATAAAAGCCCAGTGACCGAATGGTGGAACGACCACAATGACCGGTCGACCAGTGGCTATGACGCGCACTGACCACCAGGGGGCAGACGCTCAGTGCAGGAGCTGCCCCCTGGTGGTCAGTGTGCTACCACAGTGGGAGTGCCGCTCGGCTGACTGGGATGAGTGGCTGCTCCCACTGTGAACCCCAGGCCAATGGGCAGGAACCTGGGCTGCAATCATCACCTCCTCGCCCCAGGCTCCTTCTCCTTGCTCCCTGCTACCTCCTCCGGATGCCTGCAGGCTGCACAGCACCACCAGGCTCTCAGAGCTGACCCCAGAAGTTGGGAGGCGGGTTTGTGGCCACTGCGGGACTGAGGCCTACTCCACCGCCTCTCAGTGCTATTGTCCTTGGACCCGGCCCCGACCAGGTCCCCTGGAGAGGCAAATGCTCCGGCTTCATGGAAGATGCTGGACCAGGGAGCAGCCACTCAGAGGGCAAGTCCACAGCCACTTGGCAGACAGCAGACCGGGATGAGCTATGAGCGGTGCTCCCACAGCAGGCCGATCCCCGCAGGCCACGTCCCCCACCAGTGCACGAATCCCGTGCACCGGGCCTCTAGTAATCACATATTTATGAATGAAAGGGGTAGGGGGAGATCTGGTTTATAGTATTAAACACACACTATGGAGAAAGAAAAGGATGGAATATGAGAGGAGGAAAGAATGCGAATGTGAGTTCCTTGTGCTTATCAGGAAGTGTACACCTGAGGGTTTGCAGGCATCCTTTTTTTCTTTTCTTTTCCTAATTTAATTGGGAAAAGAATTATAGATATGCATGGCATGCAAACACCTTCCACGCATTCAATAAACTTGTGCATGAGAAAATATTTTTACAAAGTACAGCATATTATACAAACAAAATGAAATGTGTTAATGTGGCCCCAGATGCTGAAGCTGTAAAACATGTATTTCCCTCGGGGTTCTGTTTCCACAGAGAGATTAGTTTTCCTTACCTGTGGTTAAAGATTAAAGTATGGTGCCTTCATTCCTTAACCAGAGAAAGAATGTGTATCCTAGGGTAATGACGATCAGCCATTCCACTCGATTCAGCCCTCTCTGCAACTCCTTAATCTACTTAGGGGCCCGGTTGATATATTTTAATGAGTCTGCAATAGCCTCTGATAAAACAGAATGAGTCACAGCCAGGAGAGGGCTGGGGCTCTTCCTGAGGTGGAGGAGCGGGAAGGCTCTCTCCATCTCTGATGCAAAGGGGAGGGAGGGATGCATGCTTTGTGGTCGGGCAGCGATTAGAAAGACACGCTGGGGTGTGACCACAGCAGATTTACCCAAAAGGAGCACAGCATGGCTCCCTCTCCCACGGTAATTACAGCCCCCGGCACATTCCTTCCACCCACAGCCGGGGAGCTCGGAGCTGTTAGGGCAGATCTGTGAGACTCCCGCAGCCTAGCCTGGCTGTCCAGGGCCAGGTGGTTTTCTAAAACGTGCCTACCAGCGGTCCCACGGCCAGCTTCCCGGGGTAGAACCCTCCCGGACTGACATTTGGAGAAAAGGAGAGCTTACACGGGAGGAAGCAGACACTCCCGTCATCCTCTCTGCAATGTCTAATCGCAGTCGGTCTTGGTCAGAGTCTCTCGACAGGGGATGCGATTGGCATTTTGGTCAGGGCAAGTCATTGTAAGGGACCGTTCCGGGCATTGAGGGACACTTATCGTTACCCAAATCCTTGTGGCGATTGAAAACACGCATGCATTTCCAGTCACAGAGTTTGCATGTAAAAGTCACTTAAAATGCCTAGAACCTCAGTGGCGGACCCAGCTCAGGCCCCATGGCACCATTGCCTGGGTGAGGCTTGTGACAGGCATGTCAAGCTCTGGTGCCTGCAAATATTCCATTACTAACCAGCCACGGCTCCAAAGGAAGGGGATGCTGCTCCCTAAGCATTCAAGCCTGCAAAGCAGGTCAAGTGTGAGAACCGAGAAAAAAGGACCCATGCATGGAGCCATCAGGCAGTAGGCATTGGCAGAGCACGCATGTCAGGCCCAGTGCCCAGTGTGGGGGCCGAGGGCGAATGAAGACACCATCCCGCAGTGCAAGGGGCTCACTGTGGGCCCAGGAGAGAAACAGAATTATCAGCCACCGTGGAAAAGCAACAGGAGAGAGGATCCTCGTGAAAAATGAGGTTTTATCCTGCAGATACTGACCTAGTTATGTGTTATTCAGCTAATCACACCTGAAGGGTATTTTTATGTTGGGGTGGGATGGGGTGGGATGGGATGGGAAAGAACAGAATAGAAAACACCAGAGTGTATCCCAGTTGGTAAAAGCAAGTATTGTGTTCTTAATATTTTGTTTCCCCAATTATTTAAACATGTATCTTATCCTGTGATGGAAAATGTATTTCTAATTTTGAGTCATGTTCAAAAAAGCTTGAAAAACAGAGTGTATATAATTTGGGACCCTGCATGGAATTGCAGGACAGAAAAAGGCCATTAGGGAAAACCAGTGAACTCTGAGTAAAGGGCAGAGTTTAGCAAATGGTAACAGAACAGTGTTGGCTACACAGGAAACTACACTTGCAATATGGACCGGAAACAGACGTGGAAGCGAGTCGTGAACCGAAAACTCAGCGTCAGATTTTGGATAATGAGCTGCTCAGTTCCTGCTTCCCCAACAGCCCCGGGAGGTGCAGGACAGGGTCGTTTGCTGCAAAGACACAACACAATCGGCCAGACTCTCGGATGTTACCCAGCCGAGCGGCCAGAGCACCAGGCCCTGCAGCCCCAGACTCCGACCCCGGAGGGTCCTGCCGCACCAGCTGCCACCAGGGACAGAGCGTCACCCACGCCACCCAGAGCCTCCACTGCCGGCGACAGCGTTCCTCACCCCGCCCCGTCTCAGCCGCCTCTGCCGTGACAGGCAGGCTGAGAGACTCAATTAGGTTTTAGAACACAGTCATTCCCACCCAGGTTTCCTGGGTACAAGGTCCCCACATTCCTCTCCTGGGAGAACATCTTCCTCCAGCGACTGTGACACTAACGCTGTCGACTGTCAACTCCTAAGGAAGCCACCTGGTTTGAGCTCAGGAAGTGACAAGGGAAGCAAATCTTCCAGTTCTTATTCCACCACAGCCTGTGGCCCGTCACTCCTCCGGCTAAAAGAGCCAAAAAGGAAAAGAAAAGAAAAGCAGTGCAGGAATAGAAACATCAGGATTTCCCCTGGAAGAGAGAAGCCAAATGAACTGGAGCACTGTCCTGGCTGCGCTGGGGGAGCCGTCCCTGCCCCCATTACGTTCAGTGTCCCACATGCAGGGGCGGGTGGAGGGGGTCCTCCCACACTGACCCTCCCCCTCAGTGTCCCTCTGAGGGCGCTGGGCCGTGGTTTGTTGACTGGGTGTCCACACGGAGTAGGTTCTGGAAGCTGAGCTCAGTCTTGGACACAAGCTTCGCTCTTGCTGGAAGGTCATCGGCTCTGTGATGACCCGTGTCATGTGTGTCCATGACGTGTGCCCGTATGGCAGTGTAGCTGGGTGGTCAGGGGCACCACTTCTGGAGCCCCCCACCCACCCCCATTTCCTCTGTCAAGTGAGCGGTGGGATCGGGAGACCTTGGAGATTCTCCCAGCACCTCCAGCAGCCGAGCGAGGAACCCACCCACCGGCCTTGCGGAGCCCACGCTGTCTGCCAGGCCCAGCTCCAGGCTCTGGGGATGCAGCCGGGGCCCTGATCCCAGTCCTACCCCCACGACCTTGCACTGCGGCGGGAGACAGACAATGAGCAAGAAATCAAAGCAACGCTCCAGACACTTTCAGAGAATGGAGTGAAGGGAAGAACTTTAACCAGGCTGAGGCGGTGGAGTGACGGGCGTGGGTGGGCTTGGATGGGGACTCAGGGAGCTCAGAGGGGACATTTGACCTGGGTCCTGAAGGAGGAGGAACAGATCATGTGAGGGGTCAGGGAGGGGGCTCCCTGTGGAGACAGCAGGAGGGTGGAACCTGAGTCACAGCCAACCCCACCCTCCCCAGCAGGCCCTGGGGGACCCACAGAGAACCACCTTCTACCTGCCCCAGACAGAGTCCCTGTAATTACACCTGGGGGCGGGGGAGGGCATCCATTAAGAACCCCTTCAAAGAGAGGTTAAGAACATCAACTCTGGTGCCAGGCCCCCTGGGTTCAAACCCCAACTCTGCCACTTACTAGCTGAGCGACCTTGGGCCAGTTAGTTAACCTCTCTGTGCCTGTTTCCTCATCTGTAGAACAGAGTAGGGTTCTACGGAGCTGTAGGAAGGGTTAAAAGACTTCTGTACTTAGCACCGTGCCTGGCATGTGATATGAGTAGTCCACCGTTACTGTTTGGGGAGAAGAGCCCAGCATATTGCACAGGATGCCAAAAAACGCATGCGAGCAGACCGAGAGGGGCAGAGTGACATGCAAAGGGTGTAACTGAAAGGCAAGCACAATTGGCCCCGGAACATTAGTCTTCCTGGAGCCTGTGCCGACATTTTTATATGACAAGGAATTTAACGGCAGCCTGGCAACTCTTGAAAAAAATTAATTACCCCTGCTGCCTGCCCCTCCCTGTGCTCTGTGTTTAACCTGGACTCTCCCTTCTCCCACCCACCCCTAGAGGGGCCCCCGAGGTGTCCATTACACATTTGGCGCCAGCCCCTTCCCAGCACTGAGTGAGTGGTTTTCTGGCCCAACTGCACACCGCAGCCCCATGAAGAGAAGCTAATGTGTCATCCAAAGAGCTGGAGGGGGTGTTCTCTGCACACAGGACAGAAGCAGGAAATAGACAGGTGGGGTCTCTGCAGAGTTGGGGTGGGGGTTGGAGCATCCTGTGGTTGGACAGCTGGCTTCCCCTGGGACAAGCCCTGCATTCCCATAGGCTGTGGGGAGGCGGGAGAGAAAGGCTGAGTGTGGGGGTTCAGCAGAGGCAGCAGAGCTGGGTGCGGTGCCCTGGCCGTGGTGGCTGGGCTGAAGTGACATGTGTACAGGGTGAGATGTCACCAGGAGCTTCAGAGTCCTCAGGATTCAGGGCAGAGGCTCCAAGAGAGGAGTGGATGGGAAAGGGGAAGAAGCAGAGATGGAAATTCATCAGCCCCGCCCCACCCCTCCCGTCCCGGCTCTGCCCAGGACGCCTGTGGTGCTTTGTGCAGGAGCTGGACATCAGTCCCGGGAGCCGGCCTGGCTGTCACTGCTGCACAGACACCACGCACAGTAGCAGAGGCACAGCAGGAGGCAGGGCACGGGGAGGGCAGTGAGCAGGGAACACCACGGGCTGCGAGCACCTGTCTTTGCAGCAGTGACAAAGGGAGAGAAAGTGACAGAGACCAGCAGGTCGGTGGGCAGTGGGCCCCTCCCAGGAGGTCTCCATAGACAGTGGGTCTGGGGGAAGAGAACCCAACAGGATGGCTCCAGGCAGCCACTTCACAGCAGCCCCGGGACCCCACGGCCCAGCCCCCAACTGCACTGAGGCCCCACGTCCCAGCCCCTGGCACCAGATCTCCCAGCTTCTCCTTCTCTCCAGTTTTTGTGACTTGATTGAGCACCAAGGTCTCCATCCATGCTCCCAGCCCCAGCACCGAAAGCCTGTGTGTTACCATCCAACATCATTTGTGTCCCCCACACCTGGCCCTGCCTCGTGGCCCCCGCACCTGGCCCTGCCTCGTGTCCCCCACACCTGGCCCTGCCTCGTGTCCTCCGCACCTGGCCCTGCCTCGTGTCCTCCACACCTGGCCCGGCCTCGTGTCCCCCGCACCTGGCCCTGCCTCCTGTCCCCACACCTGGCCCAGCCTCCTGTCCCCCACACCTGGCCCTGCCTCAGGCCCGGGCACAGCCTCGACGATGCCTCCCGGGATGGGAAGGGCCCAGGACACCACCGGTGCCCCTCCAGAGGGCACAGAAGAAATGGCGCTTGAATCACTCCCATCACCCTGACACCGGGGCTCCTGGCGATGCACAGGATGGGACTTGACCATTTTTCATTAGGACGAGAAGCAGAGGGGAAGGCACCCGGCTGATCAGGGCGGCCATGCTTTCCGAATCTACTCCCACCTGCAGGTGAACAACCTGCCCTAGATGTGCCCAGGCGGCTGAAAACCAGCAGAAGATCGACGCCATGAACTTGCAGAGTCCTGCCCGGATTTTGGTTTTAAGAAGTAATTTGCTGGATTGAGCAGTTGCCAGGCGTCCTGGCTGATTGGCATTTTCTCTTAGCGGCTGTTCTCAGGCTCTGGAGCCAGATTGGGGCTGGGGGCTCAGCCTTGGCCTCAGGGGACCCTCGCAGACTGCAGGGAGCCACAGAGTGCACAGGCCGATTTAATGGACGTTTATGGAGCCCTGCAGGCGGCCACAGCTTAGCATGACGCTCCTAATTAAAGGACAGCGGCCAGTTGTTGCCCATCAGAGCTTACAAAAGACCATTGCTTTGGTCCCAGGGAGCATATGGGAGCAGGTCAGATGCCAAAATCTGGGCCTGCCACCTGGCGTTTTTCAGCAGTGACCCTTTAAGGAGAGATGGCCATTGTGAGGGAGACGGTCATTGTGGGGCTTCTCTCCTGCCTCTGCAGGGTCAGCTCAGCTCTACCCCTGGGGTGGGGGTGGGGTTGCAGGGGGAGGACCATGTCCTGAACCTGCTGCTGACCTGGCCCGTGGGGCCTGGGGCTTTGCATGGGGGAGGGGGCACACTAGATGCAAATACTACAGGCCTAGGGGTCAGGGGGTCCATGCAGGGGCAAAGGCCAGGGAGGGAGGGGTCTGGCCTTCAGGATGAGCCCTGTCTCCAGCCAGTGGGTGCCACGGCAACCCCAGGAAAATGGATGCCACTCTCGACTCCAAGATGGATGTCACTTTCCACTCTCGTATATCTTGTCCCTGGATGTTAACCACTCATTTCCCCAGTGATTTCTGGGCTGCACGGGGGATGTAATCGAATTTGCAAGAGTGTTCTCTCTTCTTCCACCTGCCAACAGTGAGACACTTCAGAACTCACCAAATGTAATGTAACATTGGGATAAACAGGCCATGTTAAGTCCTTTGAAAGCAATCCACAATTGTAATCCAATTACTATTGGCTGTATTTCTCACGCTACTTCACCCCAACCTCATCCTAACTGTGTGCCAAACTCACAACACACACACACACACACACACACACACACACACACACACACACACAGATGCCAATTTTGTGCCTCGCCGCCTCACGGAGCAGTGGAGTGCTGAATAGTGAACCGCTGATCGGCATGAATTAATGAGAGGTAGTGGCAGCCCGAAGCTTTTCAACTTACAAACAGGTAGCAGGCTGGGTTGCCATGGAGAGCAGGTGGACTGGTGCCAGGGCCCACCCTCTGGACTATGGCCTCCTCTGATTAGAGGGTCACACGGGGCTCTGGGAGGAGGCAGAGGCATGGCCTGGCATTGCAATGATGCCTGACTTGCTGTGTGAGTGTACCAATGTGTGTGGGTGTAAGAGAGCAAATGTGTGTGTGTAAGTTTGCACATATGTCCAGAGCCCACATGTGCAGGTTGAAAACTGAATGGCCCCAAAGATCTGCTGGACACACTTTCTGTTCTGAGGCTTAAGCTCCAAGGGGTCACTGAATGGACAATTCCTGCTGAGTCAGGGCGGCTACTGACTCAGCCCCCAGGAAAGCTGCCCCTCCCGCTCCATAGATGCCCCCCTGCTCCCTTCCCCTCTCCTCAGTCATCAGCCCCCCCCTCCTCTCCTGCCTCTTCCCCTCCATTCCCCTTTCTGGCCTCCAGCTTCCCCCTCTCATTTTCTCTAGCCATTTCCTTCCTTGCCCTGCAATCCCCCTCCTCTCACTATGGATCATGAGAGGAGAGGACCACATCCTGCCGCCTTGTCATATAGAACCCCTGACACAGGTTTGTGCCCAGGTTTTGTCTGACAAATCCATCCCAACTCAGAAAAAATACATACAGGGGTGGACAAAAGAAGGTTTACAGTTGTTTGTATGGAAAATAACACAATAATTAATAAATAATAATACAAGAATAAAGTCTGTATTTTGTATACTCACAACTGTCAACGTACTTTTTCCCACCCCTGTATACACACATGCATACACACACACACATCTGTGCATTACACACAAGCATACATATATGCATACACGTCTATATACGTGCACACGTACTTTCTTACATCACATACACAGAATGTAAACACAGACCAGAAGCAAGCCCTCTACCCTATGCCTTAGCTTTGGTTTCCCCAGAAGCAGACCCTGAAGCAAGGTTTCAAGTTCAAGTATTTTATTTGGACCCCAAACAATTCCAGTCGGGTGGAGCAGGGAGATGGGGAGGGATGCAGCCAATGAGCATCCTGCCTGCTTCTCTGGGAAACAGACAAGGGCAACCGAGGTCTGAAGATGGGCCTGAGGTTCTGGGAAGGGCGGCGATACCACCTCAGCAAGTGACCAACGAGGGAAATGAAGCCCAACCCCACTGGGAACCGATGCATCCTGCAGGGTTAGCCCATCCAAGCACCAAGAGAGCGGGTGCCCCCAACTCCACAGACCTGGCTGGGGACCAGGTGCACCACTTTCCCAGCACCTCGATTAATTTCCCAGCACCGTGCCAGGCACGCGAGGAGGGGAAAGCAGGGGCATGAGGTACAGAGTGGTGACAACAAGGAGCCAGAGTGGCTTAACCAGGGTGGAAATCAAGGGAAAGGTCCAGGGACTCGTCACTGTACCAGCCCCGTGCCATCTCCCTGTGGCCCCGTCCTGCTCGCTCTCTCGCGCTCTCTCTCTCTCTCTCTCTCTCTCTCTCTCTCTCTCTCATTCTCCACGCTCTACAATCTCCTCCCTAAATTAAACAAAGCCCATGCCAACTGGACCCCCAGGGTGACTTCCCTGTCCTGTGACACTAAGGCCACTTGCCAGAGCTTTTCAAACATTTTAAAATGCGAGCCACAGTAAGAAACACATTTCATATGCTGACACAGCGCGCGCGCACACACACACACACACACACACTTATATAATGGTTTCCCTCACCCCACGCTTCGCACTCTGACATTTCCTGATCTAGTCTATCTGGTCTTCTGCAGATTTTAAATGCCGGCTGCAGCCTCTGCATTGATTTCAAACCCACTAATGCATCTCGAGCTGTGATCCGATCGACTCTGCACTGGGAAACAGCGGTTGTGGATGTTCAACCAAGTGCCATCTATCCCACAGTGAGGGGTTGGGTTCCCCCAGAGGCAAACCTCCTCCTCCTCCACTGGTGGGGACAGCAGCTGACATTCCAGAGTGCCCACTGCGTGACCCGCACGGGGCCAGGGGCTCCATTTGGTCCACGGGGGGGAAGGAGGAGACAGTTCCCACCTCATGGGCCAGTTCTCTGTGGGATGATGTTTCTGCTGCTGGGGAGGACCCGTCCACCTTCCATCATCCTGACGGTCCCTCGTCTTGCTCATTGCTGTCCCTCTCGCCTCCATCACTTCCATGTCACTGACAGTGAGTCTTCCTGGACGTGCTTGTGACAGGGCCTTTTGGTTTCTGACAGACTTATTTACAACCAGATTTTACCTGCACAGGTGGTTTTTCTTTCCAGTCTCACCTGGGGTGGGGTGTCTCGTGGTTTCAGGAGGCCATTATTCCCACTCGGACATTCTCATTCCCTTTTGAGGCCTAGGAGGAGTCAGAACTGACTGGGGAACAGCTCGAGCTCTGGAGTCACCTCTCTGGTTCAAATCCAGCTCTGCCACTTCCTGCTGTGTGACTTCGGGCAAGTTTCCTGAGCTCTCTGTGCCTCGGTTTCCTCATCTGAAGAACATACTGGCCAGAAGATAGTAGTCTCTGCTGCCCCACCAACTGGCGTTTAGGCTTTTATACTTATTTCCTCTTCTAAAAAGTCTTAGAGATCTGTCTTTGCATATTTTTCTTATTATTTCCTTGGGATAAATTCTTGTGAATGGAATCTGGGGCCTAAAGTTATACACTTTCAGGATTGACAAATTGCACTCCAGAAAGATTGCACTGGTGAACTCACCCACAAGGTCTGGCTTTTTTTAATGAAAAGTTTCTCCATCAAACACTTCCTTTTAATCCACCCTTTGCCTTTATTAGGCTC
Source organism: Myotis brandtii (assembly GCF_000412655.1). Taxonomy (NCBI): domain Eukaryota; kingdom Metazoa; phylum Chordata; class Mammalia; order Chiroptera; family Vespertilionidae; genus Myotis; species Myotis brandtii. The sequence continues at coordinate 1,651,180 of NW_005355881.1, read as the reverse complement.
ACACATCTCTTCCAAACCCTCGTTTCCTAGATCATAATCTTGGGATTCCATACATGTTCTTCTTTCAGGTTATTATTAATGTCAGATCTATCAGACCCTGTGAGAGCCCTGCCAGGGCCTTAGGGAAAGAGACGTGCCTTTCAGGGCTGCAGAGAATAAGAATGACTAATCCGTGCGGATTTTGAAACTGAAGTGGACGGGGAGGAGGAGACAGAATTAATCTCGTTTTGTGACGAGCATGGTTGGAATGTTCACTCTGCTCCTGGCATGCAGTGTGTAGTGCAGAAGATCATGCACAAGGTGGGCACCCAGTAATCCTTTCCGAACGGGAAGAGAAGTGCAAAGCATGTCCCAGGCAGAGCTGACAGCGAAGGCAAAGGCCCTGAGGCAGGAACGTGCTCGGCCCCTTTGGGAAGAAGAAAAGAGGTCAGTGTGGCTGAAAGAGAGTAGAAAAATTCATCCCAGTCTGCCCAGAACGTTCCCAGTTTTAGCACTCGAAATCCTGTGTGCCAGGAAACTCCTCAGTCCTGAACACACCAGGACAGGTCACCCGGGGCTGGAGCAATGTGAGCAAGATTAGGCAGAGTTGTCTAGTTTTCTGATATCCACTCTCCCCTCACAGCAACAGACTTTTATCTGGGCAAAATAAAGACTACATTTCCCAGCCTCCCTTGCAGCCAGGGGTAGTCATGTGCCAGGCTATGGCCAGTGAGGAAGAGATCTGTGTGCACAGCTGTTGGGTCCTCCCTGCACCACCCCCCCTGAAGAAAAGGGAAGCTTTGTACCCTTAATGTCCCCTCCCCCTTCTCCCTGCTGACTGGCATGGGGACCTGATGGACCATGTGGGAGAAGCCTCACTATAAAGGACGACAGAGCAACAAGACAGAAGGAGCCTGAGACCCTGAAAACTACACAGAGAAGAATCACCCTACAAGCTTGGGTTTTCTGAGGCTATAACCTACCTGGAAGAAGGATGGGGTTGGAGAGGCAGACAGGGGCCACTCACACCTGGCCTACAGGCCAAGGTGAGGGAAGAAACGATGATGAAAGAATCAAAAGTCCCCACTTACTCCAGACGAAGAGTCTGTCATGGGTGCCCCTCCCCCCATGTGGAGTAACAGGATGTTCCCACTTTCCCATTAGGACTTTGCAAGACACTCCGCATAGTCACAGGTGCTTATCTCCTAAAGAGTCCTTTGAAGTTTTTTAGACCCACCCCTTCAGTTTATCCACAGGGAAACTGAGGCCCAGAGAGGGAATGACCTGCCCATGTCCTCAGGGGAAGCCCAGGCTCCTTGAACATTCTCCATGGTCAGGTGGACATACTTTGCTTCTATATCTACTGAGAATCAGACCCAGATATTCCTCCCTTCATTCATTCATTTATTCATTAAATACTTTTTGTAAAGCAAGATGTTCACTTGAGCCTCAGCTAACGTGTGTTGTGGGAGGGGGTAGTCCACAATGTCTTTGACGCCAAGTGAGACATTTCTAACCCACAGGTCCTGGGGAGGTGACAAGACCATTTCCTTGCCTGCTGCTCACCTCCTCTCCCCCACTGCCTCCCTTGTTTGTTCATAACTTCACAGCTGTTGCCTTCTCCATCCTCTGGGCTTGCTTCTCCCCTCCCGGAGGTCAGAAGGGCTCTCATCCAGGACCTAGTTGGGGTGCTGCTGGCCCTCAGCCACCCCAGACCTTCCAACTGACCCAAGAATGAACTGAAACTCTCCCCATGAGGCCAACATTCTCTGCATCTCCTGACATCTTCACCTCCCCAACCTCCCTGGCCACCCCGTCATCCCATGCTCGCCCCTATCAACCTTCCCACTGTCCTCAAAGGGCGCAGCACACACCGGCCTCTGTGCCTCAGCACCTCTTCCCTCTGCCTGGACACCTCTTCTCCCTGATGATTTTCCTCACCTCCTGTCCATGCTCAACATCACCAGGTCAGAGCAGCCGTTCTGACCACTTATGTCAAATAGCACATCTCACCCCTCTGCAGCCCCTGTCTTCCTGTACTGTGCTTGCATTTATAGCTAATCACTAACCAGCATTATAGTAAATATTCATTTCATGTACTATCTTATTGTCACTCCCCCATGAGAAAGGAGTTTCCATAAGGCCAGACCCCTGTCTGCCTTGTTCACAGCTGTGTCCCCAGTGCCTGGAACTGGGACAGCTCAGTAAACATAGTGTATGTTGAGTGAATAAACCCCATGCGCCCAGTGCCTACAGCTACCAACCTCACCAGCCATGATAAAGACCGGCCACCTGCTCACGGATCCCATTTCCTCTTCTTGAATATTTAAGACAATGATATTTCCCAGCAAACTTGCAGTGGATCTGGGGACATGTGCCTGAGTTCTGACCAAGAGAACAATTGTACAAGGGATGTAAGGTGATGCCAGGCAGTGACCTTGAGCACACAAGTTGAAGATGGTGACACTACAAGATTGAAGGAGCCTGAATCCCTGAGCCACCACTTGGAGGAGATCCTGCCAGGAGAGCTGCCCCACTCAGATAGACAACACTTCAGAGGTTTGGGGGTTGATGTCATAGCAGCTGCTAACACTCATCCCAACTAATGCACAGACACCGCTTATCACACTCTGACCTGTAAGCACTGAGTTTGATGAGGTGTGACCTGGAAAGTACCCAGGTTGATTACCCTCCTTGTCCCAGGTCCCTGAGCAGGACACAGTGACCTGAGATCAACCCAACTCCTGCCCATCTGTACACCTAACATGGATGGATCAGGTCCCAGGTTCCATGCACAGAAATCTGAAACCCAACTTTGTCCCTGCCCTCCCAGAGCTCACTGGCCAGAGCATGGGATCCTCCAGAACCGCCTCCCACACGCACAGCTCACAGGGGCCCAGCAGGCAGCAGAGCTGGGACCGCCTGACCCACTCCCCTCACCTGGGAGTGGCTGCTGTAACAGCACTTGCAGCTCATGTGGGGCTGAGGCCCCAGCCTCCAAGACACCCCGAGGCCTCCCTGGCTGCTTGCCAATCAGGCCAGGAACCTGTAAGGAGGCGTGACTCTCATTTCACTTAATTGAAAAATCCACATCATCAAAGACAGCTTCGTGCTCAGTGGCCCTTTCTTCCCTCGCCAGTGACCATTAACCTTTAAAAAGATGCTTTATGAGCCATTTGCTGAGCCTCATTCTCCGTGCCAAAGTGTAATGAGGCTCTTAAAGGGCCAGACATGGGAGGGGGCATGTGAGAAATGCCACGAATGGGAGGCCCGGGCAGAGCCGCCCCTGGGCCACCCAGCCACATGGGAGCCAGGAGCGCAGGTAGCAGCAGCCACGCCAGAGCCCAGACCTCGGCCACCGACTCCGGGACAGTCGAGTCCACGTCCTGTTGAAGAAGGGAGTTCGACTGAGCCAACAGCGGCAGAAATGAACAAGTGAGAGCCTGTCGGTCCTCTGCCAAAGCCCTCTGCCTCCACCTGCTCAGAGTGAAAACCAAGTCCTTACAGTGGCCGAGGGTCTGCCTGCCTCGGGCCCCTCACTGCTCTGGTTCCCCAGCCCCTCTCCTCCCGTCCTCTCCTCTCCAGCTATAATGACTTCATGGCCTCCTGGATGTGCCTGCAAATGCCAGGTCAACCCACCTCAGGGCCTTTGCACAACCATCCCCTCTGCTGGTCTTGAGGCTGCTCCCTCTGTGTTGCTTTCTCAGAGGGAATTCCCTGCTCCCACTTTATAAACACCACCCCCACCACCGCATCCTCCACACTCACTGTCCACCTCCGGCTTCATTTCCCACCAAAGCACTGACCGGGACCTGACATACTGACTCACATCACTCTCCTCTCTCAGCATTAGGATGTACACCCCTAGGGCGCTTTCTGCTTTGCTCAGGGCATTGTTCCCAGTACCTAGGACACCGTCAGACACACAGCAGACACTTCATACATATTGTGGAGGGAGGGAGGGAGG
>NW_005355881.1:1642847-1647132 GCF_000412655.1 Myotis brandtii | reverse complement strand
GGAGGAAGGGAGGGAGGGAGGGAGGGAGGGAAAGAATGAAGGAAATCACACCTGAAGGACACACCCTGGGAGAACTTGTATGAAAGGTGTGCAGTCCTAGTGCCCACACCCTCCATTTGCTGAAGGGAAGACTCAGAAATACAAATTGCCACGGGGACAGCACAGGCCAGGGCCCGACTGACAGCAAACAGGCCTCACAGCCGCCCTTGGGAAGGGGCGGAGGCCCGAGCAGGGAAGGGGGAACCTCTGAGGAGCTGCTCCCCCAGAGCAGCTGCTGTTCCCTCCGAGTTCACGGGAGCATCTGCTGGTCCTCGTCCTGCTGCCTGGAGTCCTCTCCCCACGGCCTCCCAGGGCGGCTCCTCCCACCACGAGGGTCTCCCCTCAGTGCCCCTCCTCAGAGAGCCGCCCTGACCCCGGACCTAACAGGACCCCTCGCCTCGGTCACACCTCCGAGGTGTATTTTCCTCCATGCACTCGCCTCGCTGAAATTCTCTGCTTCACTCTTTCATCTCCTTGCTTGTTCTCTGCCAGCGCCAGGGAGGACCCCGCTCGCCGTGAGGGGGACCTCGCCTGTCTTGTCCTCTACTGAACCCCTGGGCTTACCTCAGGGTCCCACACACAGTAGGTGCTCAACAGACATCTGAGGGATGAATGGCGGGAGGAACCCAGTTGTGTATCCACTATAGCAGGGGTGGGCAAACTTTTTGACTCGAGGGCCACAATGGGTTCTTAAACTGGACCGGAGGGCCGGAACAAAAGCATGGATGGAGTGTTTGTGTGAACTAATATAAATTCAAAGTAAACATCATTAAAAAAAAGGGTACGGTTTTTTTTTTTTTAGTTTTATTCATTCCAAACGGGCCGGATCCGGCCCGGGGGCCGTAGTTTGCCCACAGCTGCTTTAGACTATGGTTGTTTTGGTGTCACACAGTATATAGGATTAGATAACAAAACAATGTAATCTACAGTGTTGGACAAGTAAGGATGTGCCTTAACAGATCTGCTCCTAAAAGCACTTGCTAAAAATGAACACATATTTACATATAACATTATTTAAAAATCTGCACTTCCACTTACAGAAAGGGGGAGAATTGCTAATTCGGGTCCGGTGGCCAAGACCTAGTCCCCCTTCTGCTCCTGCTCCTGCCCCGTCACAGCCCAGCCTGGAGCTCTCGGTGCCACCACCTGTGCGATGGGGACTGTGATGAAGCGGCCCTGAGGTTCGACCTTTACTCCTGTGGGTCCCTGACAGGGTTGGGGCCGAGGAATCCTGCTGGGGACAGGCTCCTGGAGTGGGTATTGTGCTCTGGCCCCGTCTCCCTCTAAGGAGAAGGGCTGGTCAGTTCTCCCTGGAGGAGTCAGCTCACCCCGATCCCCACCAGTGCACCCCGACAGCACACTCTCCCCATCCCCCGCTGCTGCCTGGAACCCAAGGACGCCCAGGCTCCTGCCCTCCAAGGCCTGGTGCCCTGCTCCCCACTCCTTCTGGTTGGTTCCTCTTGTCTGTACCTCAGAACTCGGTGTGGATTCTGTTGCCTGCACCTCAGACCCGAGGGATGCAGCCACCACCTTCACCCAGAACAGGTTCCCCTGAGCCCCCAGTCCCAGGCGGGTCCTTCCTGGCACACTGTGGATGACAGAGCATCTCCAAGGAACCACGGACCCTCAAAGTCCTCAGAGCATCAAGAGCTTCAGGGGGAGCCCCATACGGGAGAATCACCATGGAAACGTGCGGGGGGCCCCCGGGAAGGCCAGGCAGGGACATGAGTTAAATTATTTAATAAATGAAATGAAAAGTCCTCCTTGTCTTCCTTTTGAATGAGCCGTGAAATAGATTCTGGGATGGGCCTCCAATTCACCCGAGAAGGTGAAACCTAGAACGAGCTGGTCCCAGCGATGAATTCTCTGCAAATTAAAAGAACAGCGAAGCACATCACATCCGATTTTCACAAACATCCCTCAACACGTGCTACTCTGTGCCTGTGAGGGCGCAGTGACATGGCCAGCATGCCCGCCAGTGGGGCTCTCAGTCTCAGTGTCTCCAGAAGCAACGTGGTGACCATATCAACAGCTTTAAAAAGCACTGACTCTCGGTCCAGTTGGTCATTGTAAGGCATGAGACTTTATCTTACGGAGCTATTCATAAATGTGAACCACAGTCCTTCAGTAAGATGTCTGTTACAATATCCATTATAACAGCAAGAATTGGAAACAATACAAATGTTCAACAGCATAGAAATGGAGAAAAGTGCATGAATTGTCCAGACGGGAATGCTGAAGGATAATTTTATAATACGTTTTCAAGAAGTTTTTAATAGCATACAAATGTTCATGATATCATGTGAACGTGAGAAAAGGCAGGATATAACACTGTGTAGACTATGCTCTCGTCACACACGCCCCCATATTCAGAAAAAATACTTGAGTAAGTGATAAACCAAGATGCCAACAGTGGTAACGTATGGGTAGTATAATTATAGTTGGTTTTCACTTTCTTCTTCAGAGTTGTTAATATAGTTTCACATTTTCTGGAATGAGCACATTTTTAAAATCAGAAGGGAAATTAAAGTTGCCAGCAGCTATCATAATATTCCCTGGTAGTTACTGCAAAATATAGGACCTTTCATAAAATATAAGGTCTTTTAATAATTGATATTTTATTTTCAATTTAAATTCTGACATCAAAGCTTATAAAATAATTTGAAGAAAGACAGGTTCAAAGCATTCATTAACATTCTCTATTTATGTTTGAGAAAGAAACACAGCAGTCAAATTACTTTGAAAAGTACCGAATTGGTGGTCTGGTTTTAAATTGATATCTTTAACACCTTTATGCCACTCGGTAAACTTGTCTGCTCCCTGTCAACCTTGAAATACATAACTATCATGAATTTGAAAAATAAACCTATTATTTTGAACAAATGTAAAAAAAAAGTGTTGAGTACTTTTTATATGATTTTAACAGTTATAGAGAAATAGTCTCATTTGTCTCTGCACACACAATTGTCCTAACAATTAAACTATGAGTTTACTTTACTGAGATTCCCAGATCATGTAGTAACCCCAAATGTTTCTTCCCTCCCTAAAACCCTTTAATACCTTCCCACTGCCACAGGACATCCCAACTCTCCAGCAGCCTACTATGTTCAGGGCGACCTGGCCCCACCTTCTCCTCTCTGCCTATCCACCTTATCACAGTTCTCAGACAGACTCACCCACTTCTGAGCCTTGGCACCTGTGTGCTTTGCAGAGTTCCCCATCCAGAAGTCCTAGCCAATGCAATAAGACAAGAAAATGAAATAATAGGATACAGATTGAAAAGTAGAAATAAAACTGTCTTTGTTTGCAAATAACATGATCATCTATGTAGGTAATTTGAAAGAATTGCTGGAACTCATAAGCAATTATTGCAAAGTTTCAGGATCTAAGATTAATGTGCAAAAGCCAATCACTTTCCTATTATTGATCAGCAATGAACAAGTGGAACTTAAAATTAAAAGTTCAGTTTCATTTTACTAGCACACAAAATGTTGAAATATGCAAGTGTAAATCAAACCCTCTTTGATTTCTTTTACTGGAGTTTTGTAGTTTTCAAAATATGTATGATATTTATATTAAGAAAACTACAAAACTCCAGTAAAAGAAATCAAAGAGGGTTTGATTTACACTTGCATATTTCAACATTTTGTGTGCTAGTAAAATGAAACTGAACTTTTAATTTTAAGTTCCACTTGTTCATTGCTGATCAATAATAGGAAAGTGATTGGCTTTTGCACATTAATCTTAGATCCTGAAACTTTGCAATAATTGCTTATGAGTTCCAGCAATTCTTTCAAATTACCTACATAGATGATCATGTTATTTGCAAACAAAGACAGTTTTATTTCTACTTTTCAATCTGTATCCTATTATTTCATTTTCTTGTCTTATTGCATTGGCTAGGACTTCTGGATGGGGAACTCTGCAAAGCACACAGGTGCCAAGGCTCAGAAGTGGGTGAGTCTGTCTGAGAACTGTGATAAGGTGGATAGGCAGAGAGGAGAAGGTGGGGCCAGGTCGCCCTGAACATAGTAGGCTGCTGGAGAGTTGGGATGTCCTGTGGCAGTGGGAAGGTATTAAAGGGTTTTAGGGAGGGAAGAAACATTTGGGGTTACTACATGATCTGGGAATCTCAGTAAAGTAAACTCATAGTTTAATTGTTAGGACAATTGTGTGTGCAGAGACAAATGAGACTATTTCTATAACTGTGATAAAATCATATAAAAAGTACTCAACACTTTTTTTT
>NW_005355881.1:1596934-1642718 GCF_000412655.1 Myotis brandtii | reverse complement strand
CCCAATGCACAAAATTCGTGCAAGAGTAGGCCTTCCTTCCCCTGGCTGCCGGCACCGGCTTCCCTCTGGCACCTGGGACCGGGCTTCCTTCGCAGCCCCAGCTTTGTCCAGAAGGTCGTCCAGAAGGACATCCAGAAGGACGTCTGGTCTAATTAGCATATTACACGTTTATTATTATAGATGAGCCCTTACATCCATTTGTTTATTTAAGGTAATGTGAATTGTTCTGCACTTAAACCCAAAAGAGTGATTCATGAAATGAACTATTGTTCAGTCACAAAAAAGAATGGAGTATTGATACAGGCTACAACATGGATGAACCTTGAAAAGATTAAAGTGAAAGAAAAATAATTTGAAGAAAGACAGGTTCAAAGCATTCATTAACATTCTCTATTTATGTTTGAGAAAGAAACACAGCAGTCAAATTACTTTGAAAAGTACCGAATTGGTGGTCTGGTTTTAAATTGATATCTTTAACACCTTTATGCCACTCGGTAAACTTGTCTGCTCCCTGTCAACCTTGAAATACATAACTATCATGAATTTGAAAAATAAACCTATTATTTTGAACAAATGTAAAAAAAAGTGTTGAGTACTTTTTATATGATTTTATCACAGTTATAGAAATAGTCTCATTTGTCTCTGCACACACAATTGTCCTAACAATTAAACTATGAGTTTACTTTACTGAGATTCCCAGATCATGTAGTAACCCCAAATGTTTCTTCCCTCCCTAAAACCCTTTAATACCTTCCCACTGCCACAGGACATCCCAACTCTCCAGCAGCCTACTATGTTCAGGGCGACCTGGCCCCACCTTCTCCTCTCTGCCTATCCACCTTATCACAGTTCTCAGACAGACTCACCCACTTCTGAGCCTTGGCACCTGTGTGCTTTGCAGAGTTCCCCATCCAGAAGTCCTAGCCAATGCAATAAGACAAGAAAATGAAATAATAGGATACAGATTGAAAAGTAGAAATAAAACTGTCTTTGTTTGCAAATAACATGATCATCTATGTAGGTAATTTGAAAGAATTGCTGGAACTCATAAGCAATTATTGCAAAGTTTCAGGATCTAAGATTAATGTGCAAAAGCCAATCACTTTCCTATTATTGATCAGCAATGAACAAGTGGAACTTAAAATTAAAAGTTCAGTTTCATTTTACTAGCACACAAAATGTTGAAATATGCAAGTGTAAATCAAACCCTCTTTGATTTCTTTTACTGGAGTTTTGTAGTTTTCAAAATATGTATGATATTTATATTAAGAAAACTACAAAACTCCAGTAAAAGAAATCAAAGAGGGACTAAATGCATGAAGAAATATTCCGTGTTCATGGAATTATGGAGGCTCTGGGGGAAAAGCATGCCTCCAGGCCAGTTCATGTGATTGGCATCAACAGCTCCATGTGGCTATAAGACCAAGATGCCCATGTTCTTGCTGGGTGTCCACCAGGAACCACCAGCAGCTCCTAGACCAGTGATGGCGAACCTTTTGAGCTCGGCATGTCAGCATTTTGAAAAACCCTAACTTAACTCTGGTGCCGTGTCACATATAGAAATTTTTTGATATTTGCAACCACAGTAAAACAAAGACTTATATTTTTGATGTTTATTTTATATATTTAAATGCCATTTAACAAAGAAAAATCAACCAAAAAAATGAGTTTGCGTGTCACCTCTGACACGCGTGTCATAGGCTCGCCATCACTGTCCTAGAAGCTTCCCACATTCTTTGCCATGTGGGTCCCTTCATCTTCAAGACAACACGGGTCTGTTGAATACCTCTCATGCTTTGAATGTATAACTTCCTCTGCCTCTGATTCCTAGACTCCATTTTAAAGGGCTAGTGTGATTAGACCAGCCCCATCTGGTTTCTCTCTCTTTTGATTAACTCAAAGTCAACTAATAATCTGAATTAGATCTTCACCATCCCTTTTGTCACATACATCATCACATAATGACAGGAGTAATATCTCATCATATTTACAGGTTATGCCACCCTTCAGGGCAAAAGATTATACGAGGGTGAAGGTCACTGGGGGTCATCTTGGAATTCTGCATACCACACCCCTGGTCTCTTCTGTAATACTAGAGGCCCAATGCACAAAATTCGTGCAAGAGTAGGCCTTCCTTCCCCTGGCTGCCGGCACCGGCTTCCCTCTGGCACCTGGGACCAGGCTTCCTTCGCAGCCCCAGCTTTGTCCAGAAGGTCGTCCAGAAGGACATCCAGAAGGACGTCTGGTCTAATTAGCATATTACACGTTTATTATTATAGATGAGCCCTTACATCCATTTGTTTATTTAAGGTAATGTGAATTGTTCTGCACTTAAACCCAAAAGAGTGATTCATGAAATGAACTATTGTTCAGTCACAAAAAAGAATGGAGTATTGATACATGCTACAACATGGATGAACCTTGAAAAGATTAGGTTAAGTGAAAGAAACCAGACACAAAAGACCACATATAGAACTGCATTTATAGGAAATGTCCAGAGCAGGAGAACCCATGGAAACAGAACATAGATTAGTGATTGTCTAGGGTGGTTGGGGGAATTAGTGATTATCTGGGGTGGTTGGTTTTCTTTTAGAAGTGAAGAAAATGTTCTGGAATTAGTAGTGATGGTCTCACACCTTGGGAATACTAAAAACCATTGAATTGTACACTTTAAAAGGGCAAATTTGATGGTATGTAAATTATATCTCCATATATTAAAGTGAAACAAAAAAAGAGTCCTGACTTTTAAAAAGACTAAGAAAATCAAAGATCCTGATTTCATTCCAAGTGCTGCTTGGGAAGAGCCGGGGCTGTGTGTGCTGTTTCTGTATGAATGTGCAGCCTTACGCTCTGAAGCCATCCCCCTCACATTGTCACAGGCTCTACAGCTCACTGGGGAGGGGAGACATGGGGGAGGGAATCAAATTATTTTCGAAACTTCTCCCATTAGTGAGGGTTAGCTAGACAAACGGTTTATGGAAACTCTTGCTCAAAAGCACCTATAATTTGAAAGGCCCATGAAAGAGAAATTCTCCTGGAGTTCATCCCACAAAAGTAAAATTAATGGTTGATGATGAGTGTTACCAATCACTCCTTATCTCAAAGGGAAACCGACTTTTGCTGTTGGAGCCAGAGATCATCTTTCTCTCTGGAACACTTTCCAAAGAGGCCATTTATTAAAAAGCAATTTGTAGATTCCCCTGATAGGGGGGCAGGTTAATCCATTCAGCGAAGGAGATTTGTGTGTCCAGGACCCACGCGTCATCCCCAAGATTAGTACAATCCCTAGGGCTCTGAGGTGGACCACTGTGAAGATGGACCTCCACACACTCACAGGGGAGGCCTCAACAGCCCTAATTCCCCTGCAGGGCTGATTGGATGAGCACAGTGCACCTGACCTGATCCAGACCGATCGGAATCTCTTTAAGGTCACTGAATCAAGAAGATATACAATGGGGCCGTCTTTTCAAGCCATGATCTTGGAGAGGCAGGAAGAAGAGAGGAATGAAATAAATGGCCAGTGAGGACATGAGGCTCCATGGAAAGGGGCAGAGTGGCCACCTGGAATAAGACAGCCTCCAGGTCTCAGTCCTGCCCTCCTGAGCCTGGGCCCACCTCCCACTTCCTGCAGATGTCTGTGTCCTGGCAATCCAGCTGGTCCCACTGGGTGTCTGCCCTGCACAACCAGAAGTTATCTCACCAAGACTCCTTGTTTTTTCCCGAGACAAGATCTCAGTTTCAAAGGAAGGATCCTGCTAAGAGTTGGCATCAGTGGGTTATCATTTTTTCTGGAAGGAGGGTGGGGTGTCGAGGGGTGTCCTCACCTGGACAGCCAGAGGGGACATGCACAACAGAAACCCAGCTGGGTGACGTGAGTACAGTGGGCTTTCCCTGAAGGGTCTCAAGCCCCACAGAGGCGGGAACCACAGGAATCTGTGGGGCCAAGAGACAGCACCTCACATCTGGAAATAACTGATCAAGATGCTGACCTGGGAGAGGTGACCTCTCTCCATTCCCCCTTCCTTCCATCACTTGTTCAAGTCCCAAGAAAGAGCTTGTGAGGGGCCAGATTTAGACCAGGGCCCAACCCTCAGGAAGGCAAGGTGGAGGGGGAGGGGTCTCACCCCTCAGGTCTCACCATAGGTGTCACCAGGAATTATTACAATGAAACACTCCCATACAGGGGAGGGCCAATTCCCAAATGAAGTCGGGCAGCTTCAGAAATGACCCCTGCCCCTCTATGTCACTTGGGATAGGACAATAGTGAGCACTGAATACCGAACTAATGACTCTCAGCTTCCCTCAAGAGGCAGGGCAGGGTAGGGGTCGCACGACAGACCTCCGTATAGAAAAGGTGGCTCTCGGGACTCTAGGCTCCAGCTCCAGAAATGTTGCAAGGCTGTGCTCCCAGGATCGTTCATTTTTACACTGACTATCACTTTTATAATAAAAATGGTTTTTCAGTTAGAAAATAAAAAGTCCACAGGTTCTGAGAGACACAAACCAGAAGTTGAGGCTAATGGGTACAAATGCCTTTAATCAAGTCATTGACACACTTTGGTCCCACTGTGGCTCCTGCACTGTGGTCGGTGCCCAGAAGGTGTCAGAACAGTGGGTTTCACTCCCACCCCAGGTGCCCAGCTGGACTGTCCATTTCATTGCAGATTGTCCCTTAAATTGCCCATAACACGATTAGATCAGGAACAAATTACTCACTGTATCTGCCTTGTGTACACACAGCCAACACACACGTCTCACTACCAACCTTTCTTGGGAAATGGTGTCATTTGTCAGATTTCCATTTTCTCTGCAGCGGCCTCTTTCCTCCAGACCCATCAGGCTAGATGCGAGCAGCACGTTTTCAGGGCCTTGCACCCCATCCCCTAAAGAGCAGCGCTGAGGGGGCAGATGCGATCATGCAGATTGTTCACTGCACACCTCCACACCTCCAGGGGGCATGTTCCCTGTGAGGGGTGCCCTGGACATGTGCAGTGCCAGCCTCTATCAACTGCCACCTCTTCAATCCTCAGGGAAACGCTTACCCCCACCCCAGAAAGTCCGATGTGGAAGGAGGTACCTCGGAGACATCGAATCCGGGGGTTCATCTCCATTGCATCTGGGAGAACTTTGCTCAAAGCCCAGCATGCTCCCTGGCCTTGGCTTTCTTGAAACCGCCCAGCAGAACAAATCTCAACATCTCGGGCCCAGTCCACCATCCTTCATGAAAGGATGAGGAACTTGAGGCCTAGAGGGAGGCACATTGGCCAGGGGCACACACCAGGGAGAGTGGGGACAAACCACCCTGTGACGTTTTATAATGTGCAAAAGCCTCTCAGCCCTATGTGGTCACATTTGACCTTCATCATAGCTGGCCAATGGCAGATGATACTGCATTCCACACATCTAAGGCATAAGTTTGTTTTAAGTGCCACGAAGAAAGAAAACATTGACCATTTAAATGCTAGGTTTAGCTACTGGGTGATCACTTCATAAGGCATATAATGTCTAAGCACTATGTTGTACACCTAAAACTATTAAAATATTGTTTTTCAACTATAATTGAAAAATAAATTTTTTAAAATGTATGATGCAATGATGACTCCATAAATTATATGACACAAGATTGCAGAGACATTAAAATGAGAAAGAAGTACATCTTAGAATCAGTAAGATTCAGTGTTCTTTCCATTTCATAGATTTAAAACTGATTCCAGGGGGGTTGGGTTTGTTCACTTATGCAGCTGGCCAGAGGTCAACCCTGGGTGGCAGCCTCAGCCCCAACCCCCACCCCCAAACCCTCACCCCTGTGAACCTCCTGTCGCCGGGGAAGGGGGGGCAGGGGGCAGGGAGATATGCTGCCCTGACCCCCCCTCAAGGACACTTTGCTGTGATCTCAGGAGGTGTGGTCAGCAGTCCGTCTCCACTTCTTTATAAAATGACTCCCGAAGCTTGTTGAAGAGCAGGGAAATGCATTATGCAAAGGATAAAATACCAAAAAAAATTAAGGCTCTGTGTACTCATTTCTACGCTAAAACAGTGGCCTGGGATTGATGGAAGAAATGGAATGTGCTGCTGAGTTGGATCAAAGGCCCTGGACGCCTCTCCCCAAGGGGAAGTAAGGAGTCTGGAGCGGGGTGATGGGGAGGGAGAAAGGAGGAGAGAGATCATCCCTGTCCACCTGTCCACGCCACCTCTGCAGTGGGAGGCAAGGTGTGGAGGAGGCGGGAGACCAGAAGGCTCTGCCTCCACATTGCCTTCTTCAAGATCACTTTTTAAAAGAATGAGATAGTCACTACTTTTGCCATAAGTCCTCGTGTCAAGAACCACATCTTCATTCTTCCCCAGCCAATGTGACTGCACTGGTTTGTAGAGTTGTCCATTCTACAGATATTTATTGAAGGCCTATGTGCTAGACACTCTTACAAGTACTTGAGATTTTTTTTAACTCCCAAGTCCCTTCCCTCAAGAGATTATTTTTCAATGGAAAGAAATTGGCAAACAAAGATGTAAAATGTGAGGATATGTATCAGATTCGTGTCTTGTGTCATCTCAGATATTTCCAGCCTCACCCATCTCCCACTGCAGAGACTGACTCTACCTAGTCCCACAGGATTCCACTGTGTTCTGATCACCTCCTAGTCACTCTGTCAGTGAGGGGCAGATCCCCCACCCTAAATGGTATGAGATGGCTGAACACACAACACCCGACCCTGCACGGGGAGACTGACAGCCGATCATTAGTCACATACAGTCACAGGCCAGAGGAAGGAGACACCACGAGTCATGCGGAGCCACACGGGGAACAGAGGAGATCACAGGGCCTGTGGGAGGTAAGCTTCATAGTAATAAGAGGGTGAGGTGCCCTATGATTCCCATGGGAGGATGTGACTGTCTGGTTTGAATAATTCCACTGGCTGGCAAGGAAGTGAAACCAGTGAGTGTGAAGACCAGGTGGAGCGTAGCGGGTCCAGCTGACGGGGACAGAGCTGGTAGGGAGCCTTCCGGCCAGGTGGGGGCATGTCTGGTGAGAGCAGAACTTGTGGTTGAGCTGGAGAACTTTGGGCCCCATGAGGCTCAAGGGGGTCAAGGCAGTACTTAATATCACATCTACATTCTAAGCCTTACACCATCCTTGCCTGAGACCAACACCCCAAGTTTCTGGCTTCTCCCACCAATTCTGGACTCAGGTGGTGCCACAAAAACAAGTGTGGAGGAAAAACAAGTTGTCTGGCTTCCCAAACACTGTGGGGGGAACCAGGGGATGGGCCTGTGGTGAAGAGGGAATAAGTCCCTGAACACTGACTTCTGACAACCAAGGGGCACAAGACAAGAGGGACCAGCAGTCAATGGCCTCTTCCCGCAGTTGGTCTGGAGATGGTCCCCCTGACAAAGTGACTGGCCAGGTCTCTTTCTGAGGCTGTTGCCCACTTGATAATTGCTTCTCAGTCTCCTTTATCTTGCATTGGCAACACCAAGGAATGTCAAAGGGGGTGTGTAGTTTACAGATGAGGAAACTGAGGCCCTAAGAGGGAAGATGATCTGCCCAGGTGATGGCAAGACTGGGACCTGAACCTGCCTTTGACCCAGGGAAGTTCGATGATGCTTTGACATGTCCACTAAATGTTGGCATGAGCCTTGAGGTTCATTCACAAGAATAAAGATGGATAAGTATGGCCGAATCTACAAGCTGTGCCTGAATGGCTATGATGCTTCTAATAACAGTCATTTTAACCCAGATTATCTGGGACCTCTACCAGCTCTCCTTTCTCAGTCTACACTGGGTGTCATGAATTCCTGGACATGAATTCACGTGTGTCTAAGGTTTCTGTCTGTTTTCTCTGCCTGTTGAAAGGAGGGTGAACTAGGGGACATTTAATAACCTGTTCCCACACTCTGGTTCCATGATACTAATTTGACTACACAGGATCTCTAATACTTCCCCATCACAAGCACTCAATTTCATACACGAATAAGTCAAAGTCAAATGGGAGGAAGAAGAGGAGGGGCCATGCCATGTTTTCCTGCCGCCTCCTAAATGGTTTCTTATTTCACACTGATACAGATCAGGGACCCTGGATTACGCTGACAAGCTCAGAAATGGCCTGCTACTCACCAACAACACCAAGGTCGTGTGTTCTTATTGGGTTGTTGATGTTGATTGAGGAGGATGTCCCTGAACTTGAAACTGTGTTGTTTACCCACCAGGGACCTTGAACTTGAGAACTTTCTACTTCATGCAGAGGTATAGAGGTACAGATGACTTGCCTGCTGGGAGTATTATCCAGGGACATAAATTAGACTGAGTTGGAAGAAAGGGAAAGATGCATTCCTAATTAGGCATCATTACAGGGCTTCCAGAAGCTAAAAGAGACATGGTGTCAACATTGAAACCCCAGAAGCGACAGGAAGTGACCGAATTTGGAACCAGAGGTCATTAACACAGGCAACTGGAGTCGCTATGACTCTGGGGGGGGAGGGAAACCAGCTCTGACAGGAGACAATGTGTTCAAGTGGGCATTTAGTGTTTCTCAGAGGCTATAATTTTCCCTGGTGACTTCAGGATCCTTTAAGGAGGATAACTGATTACCTGCCAAAGAACCTGTACCATTTCCTCCTCACAATGGAAGGGGGAAAGCAGCAATCCAGCTCTTTGGAGCAGAAGAGGAGCATTTTTTTCAGAGAAGACTTTGCAAGTTTATAACAATGGGAGTCGGAGGAAACCCAAATGCATCTCACCTGTTTGACAAATTAGATTTAATTAAGAGACTCTTCATGCTGGAAAAACAGTCCTGCCTGTGCCGTGCAGGGAAAGCGACAGGCGGAGACCAGAGTCCCCTTGAAATACAGCCAAGAGTCGGCCCCTTCATTATTCATAAACGTCCTTGTGGCTGAATTTCACTGCTTCACCTATTTTTAGTTAATTCTCCACTTTTTTACTCCAACAGCCATTTGTGTTGCTTAATGAAAAAGTTAACTCATCCCACAGTAAACACAGATGAGACAGAGAGGCTTGGGTTTCCCGCTCAAGGAATTTTGCAAATGTTAACACTTTGCAGGGACATAAACCATGGGCACTCAAGTTATTTGCATGGAGATGCACCGGTGTCTCCCAGTTCCCCACGCAAACCTGTAGCCCCGGCAGGATCTGAACTGCCCGGCCAGCTGGTCCTTGCCAGCCGACGCTCCCAAAGCAGGTCCTTCTATTGTGACCCCTTCACCAGTCCTTCCATGACCCGTGTGACTCTGGACCTGTCCTGAGGCTTCTCCTGGGAGAAGACAGCCAGAGCAAGACACCACGGCTGACCAACTCTCAGACCCCTGCTGTCCACGCCAGAGTTTCTTCCTGAATATTTCCTGACCGTCTGCTCCGATTTTCTCCTGAGATTTCACCAAGGCCCGAAAACAGAAGTCTGCCATCCCACCCAGGTTTTTATCTCTGCCAAAAGGCTGTGGTGAGGAATGCCTGAGATTGTTGAGATTCCCTGTTATGTGGTTAGAGTGTACAAGCTCATCCTCAGCCCCATGGTACCCCCACCCTCACATCTGCTGGCCCCTCTAGTGATGACTCACCTGATCACTCACACCCAGTGGCGTGCAGAGGACAGACAGCTCTGAGGGCCGATTGAGAAACGTTCCGAAATTTTACTAACTGGTACTTGGAATCAGCAATTGCTACAAATCAGGGCCTTTTTATCCCTAAAGCACCAGGTTTCCAACATGCCACTGTAGTCACACCTCATGCACAACCCTGATATTTGGTGGAAACTCCTATTATCAAATTTGGGGGCCCCCCAATGGCTCCCATATCCAAAACCTAGCTTTCTCCTTTCACCCACTTCACTAAGAGGGGATCATGAGCCCTGAAACCACGGTGCTGAGACCACTCTGCTCCTCAGCACCATCCACTAGCAAACCAGGAGCCTCCTTGGTTTGTCCTTGGACATCTATTCCGTCTTTACTTGGATAGCTATTGAGCGCTCACTATGTGCGGGAGCTGTCCTGGGTGCTGAAATGGTTTGCTTGGGAGCAATCAGATGCTGAGCAGTTCAATGATCTCAGACTTATGGCTCCAGCTGAATGCTCCTATCAGACAAGGAAGCGGGTGTGGCAGTCTGTGATACATAGGCCTGTCCTTTCTGGGCCAAGCACACACAAAAAGATGAGAGTCCAGAACTGTCCATGGCTTGGGGGGCGGGGGGGGCGGGGGACAGGAGCCCCTCAGGGCAATGTGATCTCAGGAAGGAAAGCAGAGTCAGAACCACAACCATGTGAGGCTTCAACTGACAGCAAACCCACTCTGCCTACTCCGGCTGCTTTGCACACATCACGTCTGCCACCTTCCCAGCCTGCTGTTACCTAGACTTCCGGAGATGCCAGACCAGGAGATGTGAACAGAGGGCTCAGCTCTGCTACGTCTGACTACTGATTAGCAGCATCCTTGTCCCATTTCCTCCTGATTGTTTTGTGTCATCCCTGACATGCTGTAGGCCTTGAATAAATATTTTCCTGAAGGAATGATGGAGACTTTGGTTTGGGAAGGGGCTGCTGACTTTCGCCCTTGGAGTGAGAACTCATTCCAGATGCTAAATAATCAAGAAATCTTTAATTTTCATTCATTCATCAAAGTTTTTTTTTCTTTCTGAGTTGTTGATTTGGTTCCTTTTTAACTCTCTTTGCCCATATGGGAAGTAAATAGTGAGTTGCATGGATGTGGAACATAGTTAGTGGATCTGCCTTAATTAACGGCTAATTTGCTTATACCTCTACTGGAGTGCAATCAAAAAATGTCTTTATAGAATGTCATTTAAGTTAGTGAAAGTGACCTTTCCTTCCACAGCTGTAGGAGGGATGGGGGTGGGGGAGGAGCAGGGCTGGAGGAGGGTGGACTATATCCCCACCCATTCACCCTGAAGAAAATATCTTAATTTTCACACACCAGCCACCACACTGTAACATGGAAGGCAGACTCCTGCATGCTTTGTAAGAGTCTTAGGAGCTTTTCAAATCCAGGAGAAAGCCCCGTTGTTTCTGCCCAGGGAGCTTTGAATCCCATGAAGCGGTGGCCAGGGGTCCAGGCTGCACCCAGACCATACCCACCGCCCACGCAGGGCTCACCCCCACAGGCCATGTCCCCGGGGGCCTCTTTCCTGCTGTGAGGCAAAGGGGTGGAGCTCCTGATGGGGAATCCCGGGCAGTCCTGTGAACTGTGTATGAAGTGGGGGGGGGGGGGGGGGCGGCCATGGCATTACCTGCTTTCCCAGACTGGCCCCCTTGGCCAAGGTTCAGCTTAGAGTTCCAGGTGTCTCTAATAATGTTTCAGCCTCAAGGACACAACCCTTCCTGCTGCAAAGCTTTGAGAAACAGATAAACTAGTCAGGTTTTTAAAACGCTCCATGTTCAGGTGGCTTCTGGCCCTCTCTCCTATGACTAATTGGTTTAATTGTATTTCTTTACTGGATATCATTATCTGAAATAACCACTTTTTATTCTGTGGCCAAGGGACAGGATTTTTTTTTTTTACTTCTTTATGCCTCAATGTTCATGTCTTGTCAAGCTTGTTGTTAGAAATAGATGAATGCTGTAGAAGAGAGCACCTAATGCAGTGCCTGACTCAGACTGTTGATCAAGAAGTTCCTGCTCTCCCTCCCTCCTTCCCTGCATCCCTCCTTCATGCCATCCTTCTTTTTTTCTTTCCCTCTCTCCCCCCTCTTTGCCTTATTGCCCTTCTCCTGAATGACGAGAGACAATTGCTCTTCAAATCTGCCTAGATTTATCCTTTCATTGGTAAGATCAAACGGCGTACGAGTCCTCACGTCACAGAGGCAGCAGTGTGACAGGAGCTATGTGTACGGGGCAGGCAAAGGGCCAAAGACTTGCCCCTGACCACAAGTCCTATTTTCTGTCTGATGTACTTTAGTTTATTTTTATTTTCCTCAACTTATTATTTTGAAAAATGTCAAAGCTATAGAAAAGTATAAAGAGTAGCATGGTGAACACCCAAACACCACAGTCCCTTCATCTCAGTCACCAGCTGCCAACACTATGCCATGCTTGCTTCAGCCTCTGTGTATACTGTTTGTAATATATGTCTGGACTTTTTTTCTTCTTTTGCCTAAACCAGTGGTTGGCAAACTCATTAGTCAACAGAGCCAAATATCAACAGTACAACGATTGAAATTTCTTTTGAGAGCCAAATTTTTTAAACTTAAACTAAATAGGTAGGTACATTGTTATTAACTTAATTAGGGTACTCCCAAGGCTTAGGAAGAGCCACATTCAAGGGGCCAAAGAGCCGCATATGGCTCGCGAGCCGCAGTTTGCCGACCACTGGCCTAAACTATTTGAGACTATGGTACAAATAACATGGTATTTCATGCCTAAACACTTCAGCGTGTATGTCATAGAAAAATGACCTCCTACAGCCCTGGCCGGGTGGCTAAGTTGATTGGAACATCATCCTGTATACCAAAAAGTTGCAGGTTCGATTCCTGGTTAGGGCACATACGTAGGTTGTGAGTTCCATCCCAAGTCCGGGCACATACAGGAGGAAACCAATTGATATTTATCTCTCACATCAGTGGTTCTCCCCCCACCCTCCTCTTTAAAAATCAATAAACATATCCTCGGGTAAGAATTTAAAAAAAGTATCTCCTAGCCTGGCTCAGCGGTTGAGTGTTGACCTATGAACCAGGAGGTCACGGTTCAATTCCTGGTCAGGGTACATGCCTGGGTTGCGGGCTCAATCCCTAGCAGGGGGCATGCAGGAGGCAGCCGATCAATGATTTTTCTCTCATCATTGATGTTTCTTTTTTTTTTATCTCTCTCTCTCCCTCTCCCTTTCCCTCTGAAATCAATAAAAATATTTTAAATGATCTTCTACAAAGTGTCTAAACCACTTCTACCCTCATAATATTTTATATTGATGCAGAAACATTAACATACAGCCCAAGTTTAGAGCTTTTTTCTTAATTCTAGAACAGTGGTCGACAAACTGCAGCTTGCGAGCCACATGCGGCTCTTTGGCCCCTTGAGTGTGGCTCTTCCACAAAATACCACGTGCGGGCACACACGTACAGTGTGATTGAAACTTTGTGGCCCATGCGCAGAAGTCGGTATTTTGTGGAAGAGCCACACTCAAGGGGCCAAAGAGCTGCATGTGGCTCGTGAGCCGCAGTTTGCCGACCACTGTTCTAGAATCTTATAAATAATCATGCATTGCCTTACTCATCTCCCAGAACATTACACCTTCCTTTTTTGTCTTTCATGATTTTGACTTTTTATTTTTTTAAGATTCTGTCTTATATTAGAAAGCTATGAAATACTCAAAGATTGGTGGGAACAAGTCAAGAAAACAGAAGCTGGAATAAAGGAGCTCCCATTGGTCAAATTTTGAGATATTTGCACATAAAACTATTATGGTAATGGATGTGACTACATGGAATAAAAAAACAATCCATGAGCCCCTAATGACACTGAAAATAGTGGCTAGGAGAAGAGACTGCTCCTCTTCCTGGAAAGAGGCCAGCTAACACCTGTGCAAAGCTTGATAGAGGTAGAAAATCACCATTGTCCACCATCAATGTCATAACTGCTCAGACACAGACCATCAGTGAACACCAAAAAGGAAAGATTTGGGAGAATCTTTGGCTACCCACATGGTCCCATGTATCACCCTACATGTTACTTAGCAATTGAGTTACTTTACAACAGAGAAATCTGGCAAATACCATCTTAACCCAGGGCTCAAAGCTGACACCCTAATGACAGATGAGCAGACATTATGAGTCTCCCTCAGCAGCAATCCTGGCAACAATGTTTGACAGGAAACAGTCACATTCATCCAGACTGTGGGATGTCCTACAGGCCGGCGGGTCCAGCTCCTGTCTGACCTCACCCGGGTGGTCAACAGACACTCCTTGCTCTGAGCTCTGCCTCATACCAGGCCCTGTGCTGGCACCAAAGATGCGGAGATGGAACCTTGGCCTTCAAGGATGGAGATGACGCTCAAGAACCATCTCCAAATGATTTCCAAATGACTGCAACTTCTCCACCACAGAGACAAAGAAAAAAAGAGAATATATATATAATCTTTGTTGTTTTCTTCTTTTGCTTAAACCAGGTGGTCTGGTTTCACAAAAGTCTGTCATTAGCGAGGTGCACTCAGGAGCCATCTGTGGCTCTTGGTCGTCCCATCAAGCAAAATGGCCCAGGTAATTGGGACTGTTACCATCACAGCTGCCTCAGGACCCGTAGCTGCAACAACATCAAAGAGCATCTTTCTGGAAGCGTCAGCCAAGAGCCCGCCAGACCAGGAGCTTTCATCTTCGTGTCTGAGCCCCTGTAGCGCGGCTGCTACTGAGAAAGCCGACTCGGCCACAAAGGGCAGCAGCAGCTTCAGAATCAGCGGGAAAGCAATGGGGAGTCAGGTCTGCAAAGGCCAAAGCAGATCGTTTGGTCTAGAGTTTGGGTTCTTTAAGGTTCTAACTATCCAGTTCAGCCTCTGAGGTGGCTCTCTAAGGCCTCATTCACTCATTCCGAATTTAGTCCAGGGGGCCAGGCACAGCTGAGGTCCGTAGGGATGCAGCAAAGAATAGAAGAGGGGAAGACCCAGTTCCAGGAGCTTATGACCCACAGAGGGAGACAGACAACCACTAGCGACAGTGCAGCACACAGCTGGTGCCGCTGTCCCCTCATTTCTCATCATTTTTCCCAGTGGTGGCTTCTTACTGCCTCTGGGGCTTACCCTCTGAGGCCTTGGCTGCAAAAACCTGGGAGGCAGTCTCCACAAAGGCCTGAAGGAAGGTGGTGGAACAAATACCCGGCAACCTCACCCTCAGTATGTCCCCTCTGAAGCCTGTTTCGCACTGTCTCCCACAGAACCCAGCAGGACTGAGCCCAAGGTCCCATGGTAGTCATCTGCCCAGTGTCCCACCATAACTACAACTATCTCCCCACTACCAGCCCGTGACAACTGTTAACCTTTATCACTTTAGTTTTGAATTGTATTAGAATTGCATGTAAATGGAACCATACAGTACATAGCTTTGTGCACCTGGCTTCTTCGATGTTGAAGGGCATTTGTGTTGTCTCAATTTGGGGCTATTATGAATGAAGGTGCTACCAGTTATTCTGTGGGCATATGTTTTCATTTCTTTTGAATATATATTGAGGAATGAGATCATTGGGTCAAATGATAACTGTGTCTAGTTTTATAAGAAACTGGAACTTCCCTAGCCAGTTTGGGTCAGTGGATAAAGTGCCAGCCCTCAGACTGAAGGGTCCCGGGTTCAATTCCAGTCCAAGGCACGTACCTCGGTTGGCACGTGTGAGAGGCAACCAATTGATGTGTATCTCTCACATTGATGTTTCTCTCTCTCTGTATCACCCCCACCCTTCCACTCTCTCTAGAAATCAATGGGAAAATATTCTTGGATGAGGATTAACAAAAAAGGAAAAGAAACTGGAACTATTTTTATAAAGAGACAGTACCTTTCGAATTACCACCAATAACGTAGGAGTGCTTCACTTTCTCCAAATATCTGCCAACACGTGACTTTGTCAATCTTTCTTCCATTTTAGCAATACAATGGGGTAGGCAGTAGTATCACATGATAATTTTGCTTTGCATCAACAAACGTGTTAAGCATCTTTTCAGGTACCTAGTTGTCCCTCATATACCTTCTTTAGTGAAATGTCTGTATAGATCTTTTGCCCTTTTTTTATTAAGCCATCTCCATATTGAATTGGCCCCATAATCTCCACCGCCTGACGTGGCTTCCATTAGGTCACATTGCGTGGTAAAAGGGACTTTGCAGATATCATTAAGATTAGCAATCAGCCCTGACCAGTTTGGCTCAGTGGCTAGAGCCGTCGACCTGTGGACTGAAGAGTCCCAGGTTCGATTCCAGTCAAGGGCATGTACCTTGGTTGTGGGCACATCCCCAGCAGGGGGTGTGCAGGAGACAACTGATGGATGTTTCTCTCTCATGGATGTTTCTAACTCTCTATCCCTCTCCCTTCCTCTCTGTAATAAATCAATAAAATACATTTTTTTAAAAAAGATTACCAATCAGCTGATCTCAATGTTATTGTCTTGGATTATCCAGGTGGACCCAATATAATCAATCACATAAGTCCTCAAAAGCAGAGAGGAAGGTATAGAGATTGGAAGCATGAGGGCTTGACCCACCACTGCAGCTTGAAGATGGAAAAGACCACAAGGAAAGCATGAAAAAGAAATGAGTTCTGCCTACAACCAATGAACCTGAAAGAGGACCCCGAGTTCAGGGGAGAACCACAGCCCCCGTTAATATCTGGGTTTGAGCTGGTGAGACCCACATGGAGAACCCAGCCATATCATGCTGCACTTCTGACCTATCAAACTGAGATACTACACGGGTATTGTTTTAAGCCATCAAGTTTAGTGGTAACTTGCTATGCAGCAAAGGATATACCATCTCTATTAAAAGCAAAAAGAAGTTAACTTATGAGGTCCATATGTTTCAAGAAACATGTGAGTGCATATTTTTTGTGGAATTTACTCACTCGTGTATTTACTATGCAAACAAAATGCAATTGTGTGTGGGGAAAATACAGTCCACCCCCTGCCTTCACATGCACCTCCCACCCGACCCCTGGAGGCACGTGCGACTCCGGCGTCCAGACCCCCTGGACACGGCCTAAGTTCTCCTTCTCACAGCCCCTAACCAGAGCACCAACAGGCCTGCTCGCATTTGCCAGATGACATCATCCCTGCAGGAGCCAAGCCTCTATTTGGAGGTGTTTTCTTCCATTCTTTGTTGTTTTCCCCCCGTTTTAGACCCAGGAACCCATCCAAGCCATGTTTGCTTCCCAACATGTGAACGCGAACAGCGGGCCCCGCAAGCTGAAGAGGCACAGGCTGCCTTAATTACCGCGGGACGCGCCGCGCTGTAGAGGCACCCGGTGGAGGACAAAGCCCTCCACTGGGGAGGAAAATGAGTTGTACACAAACAAGAACACATTTCATCTTGAATTAAAATCGTCAGCACTCCCTCGTTAGAGAGCTCTGGCTGTTTCTTTTCTTTTCCGTGTTCCGTCCCCTCCCTGCCAGGGGGTGGGAGGAGGTTCTTGGCGGTGGGGCCAGGCTGTGAGGCCCCACGAGGGTTTCTCCTGTCATCCCCTCCATGGTCGGGCCTTCTCTTGCCTTTGTTGAAGCTGCAGTTGCCCCAGGCCTGTCCCTTCCTGTGCACAGCGCCCCCCGCAGCCCCTCAGAGTAAACAGGTCCTCAGCAGCAAGCCCTCCCCCCAGCCCCAGGCTCAGCCCAGGTGGATGAATGATTAAACGTGATGAATAACAGTGAGCGGAAGGCGCCATGCAGGGAAAGTGCTCGCTTTAGCTGAGACTCCAGATTTACTGCCGAGCGCCACAAATAATGAAATCATCCATCTTCCAGGGACTGAAACAAGGAGTCCGCTGGGGCAAGTTCGCACCGGGCAGTGAGAGAAAGTCCTGCCTCCTCTGCGGAGCGATTTGTGTCCTGGGATCTCCCTGCTCCAGCGGCCCAGCTCATCCCCGGGCACCCTGGGGACTGTGCCCAGTGGACACCCTGCCCCCAGGTCTTCCCTGAGGAGGAGGGGGAGTCGCTAACACCCTGACCCCAAAACGTGCTCACTCACTTGTGAGAAGAAAGGAGGGTCTTGGGTCCCCCTGAAAGTGGGAAAATGTGACAACACCGACTCCAGCAAGAGCACTCCCATCTGCCAGGCTCTGAGACCTGCTCTGGTGACTACTACACAGGACAAGGTAAAAATCTCAGCCTTCAAAACATGCCCTAACCCAACCTGTCTCTCAACCTGCAAACCACTACCTGGCCCACAGGCCTTCTCCAGCCTTCACACCCTACATCTATTGTCTTGCTGCTGCTCCCATCAAAACTCTCTTTGTGGCTGCCAATTCCCTCAGAGGAAAGCCCAGCCATCTAGCCCCCACAACCCTTTGACCTCATCCCCTAAACTCTCCCCCCCCCCAAAACACACACACATGCACTCACCTGGTCCAGCAACTCTGAACTCAGGTTATTTGCTTTTATATGCATTAGACCAAAATAAAACCAACCATGGTACCTAGGCATGAAAAGTTTGAGTGAATAGATTAAAAGCAGCAATGTACAATAGAAGAGATAGCATCATGCAAATGATAACAATCGTGTAGGTAGCTCAAGATGCCGGAGTTTGGGAAAATGTTGCAATAGAAAAATCCTAACTCTGAATACACACCTTTGTTCTGCCACTTGCTGGCCATGTGGCTTTGGGCACTTGGAATGGTCTCCTGGGCCTCCAGCTGCTCATGTGTAAGATGAAGAGGCGTCAATGGCTCTGTGGTTTCTTCTCCTTCATGTTCAAAGACTGAGGGGGTTGGGTCATGAGTTCTAGAGCCGGTGCCTGGACCAGGATGCCCCACATTCCTGCTGCTGAGACCTCCTGGTGTGGCCCTGGAAGTATCCTTTCTATGCATGGTCCCAGCCTTCCCTGTGCCTGAGAACACCCCATAGAGGTATCTCCTAAATCCCTGTTTTGTTGACTTATGCCTCTGTCACTTGCAGCCAAAGAGCCCTAATGGATATAAACTTACTGACTCTCACATCTTCCTGGGCCTTTGTCCAGGTCAAGTTTCTCTGGCCTTGTTGGCCAAACCTTTCTCCTCCTGGGACCCTCTCTGCCACCCTCCCACCTTCCCTGTCCAGCCCAGCTCACAGGTTGGCTCCTCTCACCAGACCTCCCTTCCTCTCTTCTCTGGGCTGCTTGGCCCCTGCTCACCTGGACAGGCACCCCTGAGCAATTCTGCCAGTGTGGCCCTGCTTCCCCACAGAACTGACCGACCACAGCAGCAGTGACCGCACCCAGCTAGTGGGATACAGACTCCTCCCTCTATTGACAGGGAGCTAGACAGCCTGATGGTCCTCACTCCATCTTTAATATCCTGTTTCCCCGCTGGCATGGACAGTGTTGTGGGTTTGTAGCAGATACCTTGGTCATTTCCTGGCACATTAATAGCTGTGGGATGACTTTAATGATTCGTGGTGGATATGAAAGCACACATTTTATAGGTTGAAGGGTGAGCATCAGATGGGTGTGGGTCACACTCTAAGCTTTGCTTTTCACCATTAGAACATCGTAAAGAGTGCCTGGAAGCTTCAGCTATCTGCCGATAAACTCCTCATCGCAAACTGATCACAGTCAATACATTCTGACGTCCTGAGCACATCTCCATAGGAACTACATAGAATGACCTTGGATTTGTTCTTGACTCTTCTCTCCCTCTCACAGCATTCACAATTGATCAGCAAGTCTTGCTCATTCTACTTTTAAAATATGTCCTGAATCTGACCACTTCTCCCATTTCTACCTTGGACGAGGCGCCATCATCTCTCCCTGGATAACTGCTGCACCTCCTCACTGGTCCCGTCTCCATATCGCCCCCTACAGGCCATTCTGCACATGGCAGCCACAGGGATGTTAACACCTTCCCTGGATCAATCATGTCCCTCCTTTGCTCAAAACCCCTAGTGCAGTGGTTCTCAACCTGTGGGTCGAGACCCCTTTGGCGGTCGAACGACCCTTTCACAGGGGTCGCCTAAGACCATCCTGCATATCAGATATTTACATTATGATTCATAACAGTAGCAACATTACAGTTATGAAGTAGCAACGAAAATAATTTTATGGTTGGGTCACAACATGAGGAACTGTATTTAAAGGGCCAGAAGGTTGAGAACCACTGCCCTAGTGGCTCCAGGCATACCTGAAACAAACCCAAGTCCTCACTGTGTCCCACAAGGTTCAGAAGCACCTATTCCAGAATCATCCTAACTAACTGACTGTATCCCAACCTGTTTCCCATGTGAGTACTGGCTCACTCTACCCAGGCACACTGGCTCCTTTGTGACTCTCCCCCTCCCCACACTTGTACTCACTCAGATCCTGCCTTCACCAGGACACTCTCCCCAGATGTCCCATGACCCCAATCTTAGTTCAGCTGTGACTTCACAGAGTGGCCTTCCCTACTGCCTTCCTGGGATATCCTCCCTCCTCAGTTACTATCCCCTCACCCTACATGCTGGCTACTTGCTCCTTGCTTCTCCATACCTGTTCTCCATCCTTCTCCAGCCGACATCTGGGACTGCCTCATCAGGCCCGCTGCCCTTGGCTTCTGTGGGAACAGGAGATTGAGGTCAGAATTTAGGGAGAGTAGGAGATGAATTTCTCCCTCCTCCTCCATGCTCTCCATGCTGGGCTGTGGTGCCAGGAGTGGCTACAAATCTCAACACCCACAGCCCCTGTCCCCTGGCTAGAGTTCAACCAGGTTCCAATATGCTGCCCCTCCTCTTGCTCCTTCAAGCCCTGTGACAGTACCACCCTCCCTTGGCTCCCATAACCCAGCCCCACTGTTAATGGTCATTGAACGGTCTCTTCATTAAACTCTCTTCCATTCATCTTTTTAACAAGGCCTTTGTGTCCTTCCCTGAAGAGAGGAAAATAAAAACGTTGTCAAGTATACTAGGACATAGCATCCACTTATAAGACACATGCCAATTTTAGAGATGTCAAATGTGTGAAAAACAGTCACCTTAAAATCAGTAAAATACCAGTATAGTACATATTTGTTTGTATCTTGTCTGTCCCTCTGCTAAAATGCAAACTCCCTAAGGCTGTTTTGCTACCTGTTGAATTCCCCAAAACCACAGCACTGCTTAGCTCCTGGCAGGGGCTCATTAATACTTTCTGAATAAAAGAAACACCCAGCCTGTGGTAGCTGACCTACAATGATCTCCCTTCTGGAACTCTACTATGCCCTTGCATGTAATGGCAGAAGTGATGGCACATCACTTCCAATATTGGGTTAGAAAAGGCTGGAATTTCCATCTCTCTCTCAGGCAACAGCTATGTAAGTGACCTTAAAGCAGCTTCTTCAGCTCTTGCAAGACTTCAAAGACTGCAGCCCTGTGCATAGCTTCCCTGCAACCTCAGGAGAGATCCTGAGCCAGAAACATCAGCTAAGCTGCCCCCCAGAATTCTGACCCTCAAAAACTGTAAGATAATAAATGTGTGTTAAGCCACTAAATTAGAGAGGAAATGTTTGTTACACAGCAATAGGTACCTGATACACAACCCTAACTTAGTGAACACTCCCATGTCTCAGAATGTAGCCCTTGCACTAAGCACACTGAGCCTGTGGCCAAGCACATCCTGCCACGATCTAGAAATTTCAGTTTCTTCTCCCTGACAAGCCCTTTCAAGATAGACTCTGTCTTCTCTCACAGTCTTTGCACCAGGTCTGCCTGATGTAGGGCTTTTCTGACATTGGTCCCAAGGTCACCTTCCCCAGTTTCAACGCTATTGCTGGTTAACCTTTCTACAGACTCATACACTTGGGAGCTGAAGACTTGGGGAAACAAAACAGACATTTACATGACAGTCTGTAGAGATCTGAGATGCAATGTGATCATGTGGATTTTTTATTTGGAATTTTTTTTAAGTTTGATGTGAACAGACTTAAACTCCTTCATAAGGATTTTCCAGATGGCTAACGGGACGATGTGTAATTCTCACCTGCACCACATGTGATCACAGGCCCATGTAAAAGGTGGAAGGTCCCTTTCCTACATGTTTGTTTGGTGAATAAATTGGTTGCGTTATCTATTATCCAACCTGCAGAGGCCAGGGGAGTGCCCACCTTTCCTTGCTGCTGCCTGTCCCATCCCAACAAATGTAAACCAGCCAGCAATGATTTTTTTAAGGGCGTCATGGTCATCATCATCATATTTCAATTGGTGTTTTGTGTGGTTTTTAAGAAAGAGCATGGCTGGGTTCAATGGAGCTTTTAATAGAAGAAAACATGGTAATCTCTGTGAGCAAAGAAGTGCAGACAGAATGGGGGACTAAGGCAAAACAGGCAGGACAACGGGACGCTCAGAGCAGAGGGTGAACGGGGTGGGGAAGAGGCCTTGGCATGGGAGCTAATGACAGGAAACCTAAGGTTGCCTACAGATTTAAGCTGACCCATGCTGGGAGACACAGGAAGCATTTTTTAAGGATAGAAGGAGTGAGCGATCATTAAACTGAGTTACCAGGGCTTCCAAGAAACCGTGGGAGTAATTTAATGAGAGAGGCCCCAACAATGCAAAAACCTAAATTAATCCATTGCTTGGCTGTTCACAGGGAGGACAAGAAAGTGGTTGCCTTGACACACCGTAATACATTTTCTCACCGAGGCAAAATAGACAGAAAGAGGAAAGGAGGGGAAAGAAGCCAGGAGGAGGCACATGGAGCTTATTTGTTTTTTGATGTCATGGTGGGAGTATAAACTTTAAAACCAGCTCAGACCTGCCCCTCGAGCCCTTGCCGGCCCCTCCACATGCCCCAGCCCCTTCAGGGCTTGCAGGGAGCAGCTTAGGCCACAGTTGCTGTCCTGGGACCTGAGTCCTTCATTCTTGCTCTGGGCCAAGTGTCCCTGACTCCTGAGAGCTGAGCTCCTGACTCCATTGGCCACCTCTCTAGGTGGCTTTTCTTCTGTTGGTTAAAAAAAAATGTCAACCTTTTCCAGATTTTCAGCATCACATTCCGTGATTTGGAGTGTCCGTTGCGCTGCGGGGTTGAATCAAGATGGAATTAAAATCTAAAAACACAGGTAGGACCCATTTTCAAAGTCCACATACAAATTGGCGTATAATCACATGAAACATGAGAGAGACGGAGGCCTTTTGGGGTCCAATCTCCCTTACAGGGAAGGTGCCGATGAGCCCCTCCAGCGTGTGTCCGCCAGCAGCCTCTTGTATTCTGGTGACACTGTTTGCTGACCCAGGGGCTGTGTACAGGTTTGCACACCTTGCCTGGTAATGACTTCTTACTGCATTTGTGATCTGGCCATTTTTCTCATGCAGGTTATACAGCCATATATTTTACTCCCAGTGGCATTTTAATGGAAGAAAACAAAGACATTTTTTAAGGTGAGCCACCAACCCCCAAGGGTGTTGGAGTCAATCACTCTGAAACCACTCTTGGCCCTTCCCCAAGGGGATTTGCTCTGCGTCTGCCGCTCCAAACTCCCACTCTTGGCTCACTTTCTGCCTTTCTGCTTTGTCAGGTTCCATTCAGGGCAGTTGGACCGTGGACATTCTCTAAGGACCTGGCTGGGCTGGCCCCTTCCATCCAGAGTTCCCATTGGTCCTCCCTGTTCTCGCTCAGAGAAACCCTTTTCCATCACAGAGAACCCAGGCAGGTCCATCCTGACACTCCACCCTGCCTCCCCCAGACATCATACAAGTTCATCACAGACCCCCACCAGATCTCAGAGGCCTTTGATTATGATGGGACTTTGGGCAGATGAATCCACTCTCTCAAAATCTCATTTCTGGTCTGTGTAACCCCAAGGCAGGCCAGAGCTAGCATCCAAACCCTGTGTAAAAAAAAGGTTGAGAAAAAGAAAAGACTTAGAGCCCAGGAGAAGGGTGAGGGAGGGCCATGCATTGACTATTCCAGCTTCTAGCTCGCCCTGCCTCAGGCTGCTTCCCCCCTACAGGGGGAGCCGCCATCCTCCTCAACCCTGCTCCCCCCCAGCACTCGAGCATAAAACCTTCAGCTCCTGAAATGAAAAAGTGCATTTCCTATGATGCATTCTCACATTACTGGCTTCTCTAAAACCCTCACCTTCTGGATGCTGACCATTGTGCATATTTGATTTGGGCTCTTATTTTTATTCATTCCCTCTCCTTGGCTTATTTTGCTTTTTTAAAAAATCCTGTGTTTTAAGAACCAAGTGCCTTTCCCATGGCTCTCTCCTCTGGAATAATGCAAGCAGTTCAGACCATAAATTTTCTTCCGAGCCCAGCTTAGCCGTGTCCCCAGGTTTGGCTGTGAACTGTTCTCCTTTTCATAGTTTTCTAGAAATGTTTTTCTTTTGATTTCTGCTTTGGTCCAGGAGTTATTTGGGAGAGAGTTCCTCCCGATAAAATGCACTCATTTTAAGTGTTCAGTTAGATGTTTTGACAAATGTGTCAGCAGGGTAAACAGCGACACAATCATACACAGAACATTTCCAGGATGGACATAGTTTTGTTATTTGCTTTACTGTCACTTGATAATAATCAGAGCACAGCCTGTAAAAGCCTGTACTCTTTGCCCAAAGAAACTACAACAAACAGAGTCGTGATTTGTAAAAAAATATTTAAACACCAAATATTCTCTCCCTGGCGTCCATTTCCCAGCTCACCTTAATTTTCCCCTAACACGATCTAGTCATCTGAAAACTCCTCTGTGACCATGTTGCAGTGTCTCTAGGCCTTTCTGAGCACAACCCAGCCCCTTCACTAGACTGGAGCTCCTTAAAAGTCTGGGCCACCTCCGTTTTCTGGGCTGCTGCGTCCCTGGGGCGACAATTGGACTCAGTGTGGTGAAGATGATCCATCAATACTCCAAGCCTGGAGTTGAATTAAGTACATGTCGCCCGTGCCCTGGGGAGCCCACATGGGTGGGCAGGTGGTTTAAGCCACCAATCCTCTACCTCAGGCCTCATCTCTCCAGCAGCTCAATTCATGTTAAGATATTTCCATTGTTCTTTAGCAAGCCTGAATAATTAAGGGAAATCATTCTAACACGGAGTCTATTGACTTCTCTGCCATGACCCAGTGGCTTGAAAGAAGTAAATGATTGAAACCATCAGAGCTTTCATGTTTCAGGGAAAGTGTTGATGGATGGGGAGTCAATGGATTCGATTCAGCAGGCAGGTGAAGAGAGGTCCCTGGCCCAGGGCATCAGTGTGATCCTCCGGGTTGTCAAAGCCTCAGAAATCCAATCCAGGGCACTTCACAGGGGACAGAGGGGCTGCTGCTACCTGCCATTGCACTGCTTTCCCTGAGCTGGCCAAGGGGTTCCCGCCGAGGCACTGGCATGGGGGTTCAGCAGATGGAGACACGAAGTCTTCACTTGCCCCTCAAGCTCAGCCTCTGAGGAATACAGTGGACACCTGCTGGGGAGGGGTGTCTGAGAGCTGGGAGGAAGGGGCAGGTGACAAACGGAGTGGCACATGGGTCAGATGCTGTCCCATCTCCTCTCCCAGAGCCACCTGGACTTGAGTGCTCATCTGACCCCCTCATGCCCTGGCTTTGCTGCTCTCACATGGCTTCCCATTACCACCCAAGGAACTCCTGACTGTGTTCTCCAGGACCCTCCCTGCCCACCTCTCCAGCCTCCTCCAGCCTCTCTCTGCTCCTCATTTGGGCCCAGGGCCTCCTCTCCTCTCTTCTCAGGCCTGGGCGATGCTGTTCCCCTTCCAGCCCTGACTCCCTCCCCCCAGCTCAGGACCTGCCAAATGGCAAATGTGAGATGATCTGACAGCTAAAGACAGTGCCACTTGGAGCTCTGACTCCTAGACTGATTCTTCCAATTCCCTCAAAGGCAACATCTTGATTTGATGTTAATACGCCTTCAGCTCCTCTCTGAGCCTCACCTTTGGAACAGAGAAGGAGCAGGCCCAGGTTCAGAACGCAGCACCTCTGTGCAGGTTCCTCGTTTCTATTGCTATGGTTACCGCCCTTCTGCAGCAAAACGTGCTGGTTTTCCACTTACTCTGCTGACACAGTTTTCCTTTCATAGAAGTTGCTTAGTGAAAACAAAAAAATAGGTTTATTTAAAGAAAAATAATACATAAAGGATCATCCTGGTGGTGTGTGGATATGGCCTACAAATGAATAAAATTGGGTAAACAGTTTGGGGGGTGGGTGAAACGGGGGACAGGGATCAAAAGGTACAAACTTCCAGATATGAGATAATTAAGTCCTGGGGATGTCAGGTACAGCATGGCGACTATATTTAACAAGACGATGTTGACTTGAAAGTTGCTAAGAGAGTAGATCTTAAAAGTTCTCATCGCAAGAAACAACATTTTGTTTTTTCATCCTACGTGTGGTGATGGATGTTAACAAAACTTATTGTGGTGATCATTTCACAATAGATGCAAATATCAATTCATGATGCTGCACACTGAAACTAATACAATGTAATACATCAATTATATCTCAATAAAAATGAAAGAGAGGAAACAAAGAGCCAATAGTTAGGAGGTTGGACCTCAGAGTGAGACAGCGCCCAACCCCTCCATTTACCATCAATTCCCTTCTCTGACCCCTCCCCAGCTTCCGCATCTGTAAAATGGGAAAACAGGCCCCATCTCATGGGACCCTTGTGCGGAATGAGATAAGCTACAAGGGACCTGACTAGTAGGGGATTGTGAAGGGACAGGGTCCAAAGGAAGCCTCAGAAGAGACTGCGGGGTTGCTAAGCAACACATTGTAATGCTGGTGTTGACAGAAATGCAACGGGAGCAGGACATAAAGTCACCTGTGCTGCTCCAGAGTCACCAGTAAAATGTGTCCGTCACAGCTGCCAGCAGAGTGAGGGACAGGAGAAGGGCCATGCGGTGTGTGGACAATGGACCCCTGCAGAAGTGAGAAAAGCATCCACCAGGCACAGAGTGGAGAGTCCGAGCTCAGCAGAGGTGGGAAATGAGAGCGGAGGAGCAGGAGAAATGCCTGGGGAACCACAGAAATGTAGGGGAGGACTTGGCACTTCCCGTGGATGTGGGATTCGAGCCTGTCTGCCAGCCAACAGCTGGGTTACAATGAGATCCTGTGGTCCTTTCAAGCCAGAATTGTTTGTGTCCTTAACAAATTTGCTGTGAAAACAACAGGCCCAGGTAAGACATGCTGGCCTCCGAGGCCAGAAGGAGACAGACAGGGAGTGATGGTGAGGAACAACACCTGTAAGGCCTTTGCCCGTTCCTGGGACTCCCAGGGAGCCCCGGGGTCTTCCCCGATGCAGCTGGCTCCTTCCCACACCAGACACCAGACAGATGCAGAGGGGAGGGGACCCCCAGGGCGGTCCCTCTCTGCACAGGGTGGGAACTCCACCCTTTGAACAGATGCTAATTATTACCCACCACCCCCCATGCCCGTCTGTCAGCCGCTAAAATTAGGTTGTGTTGTGCTCTCCTCCCACAGGTGCAGCTGAGTTTGGGAAATGACGCTGTTTTTAGCGCCGGTGCAAGCCGGGAGGACTGACTCCTAGACCTCGGGACCAGGGTCTGTCTGCACAGGAACTTGCAGGAGCAGGAGGGGCCCCACAGTTATCAATTCCTCAGAACATCAAGGAGGACCCAGCTCTCCCGTGAGCTCAGTCGTGGGAGCCGCTGCTGGGCTCCGTGTGGTCAGCGGGTCTGTCCTGCTATGGAGACGGCGTGGAGACACGGCATCAGCAGCCTAACGTCCAAAGGGCAGGGTTCTGCTCAGCAAAGAGCACCGCGAGGCAGCGTCCACCTGGCGTGAACACTGCTCACCTGCTCCCTGGAAGCTGTGTTTCCGCCTTTCTTACCTGCGGGTTGA
Organism: Myotis brandtii; assembly: GCF_000412655.1. Classification (NCBI taxonomy): domain Eukaryota; kingdom Metazoa; phylum Chordata; class Mammalia; order Chiroptera; family Vespertilionidae; genus Myotis; species Myotis brandtii. The sequence continues at coordinate 1,615,303 of NW_005355881.1, read as the reverse complement.
ATCCCTGCCGAGCTCCTCGGGTCACTGGCACGAATGTCTGCTGGGGGGTCAGGGACAAGCCTCAGTGGCTGTTCCAGCCCAGCGGGAGGCAGGTCCGTCTCCACGGCGCACATGTCTGGCTCACAGTCAGCCACTTCCCACTGGGCCCCTGGGAAGAGCCATCTTTGCTGTCATCGCTGGTTTGTGAGAGAAGAGAACCTCTCAATCCAGGAATTTGGCTCAAAGCCCCTCACTTTCCCGCTGCAGGTGGCTCCCAGCGTGAACTTGAGCACAGTCCATCTCAGTCCATCGTGAAGACACAGATCCCGCTCATCTCACCTGGAGTGGAGGCCCAGCCCACCTGCCGGATCCCAGTGCTGCCCCGCAGGCTCTTGGGAACTCAGGTATTGCATGTTCTTCTCAGGGACGGTGGGTCGGCATCTGGAGCAGAGATTGCACGCTCACGGAGGGAAGGATGGAGTCTGGAAAAGAGGGAACACCTGGGTGAAGTGTTTTTGCATTTTGCCCCCCTGGAAGCCAGGTATTAGAAGGCTGAGAAATGTCACCTAAGAAGGTCACAGAGTACAACCGTTCATGAGGGGCTGTCTGTACAGGTATCGGGACTTCAACACTTAGCTTTCTGAGAGCTGGGCCTCTGGAGGCAGAGTCTCTGGGTTCAAATCCCAGCCCACTACTTACTAGCTGTGTGCCCTTGGACAAGTGATTTACCCTCTCTGTGCCTCCGTTTTCTCGTCTGTAAAACAAGGACAATGGCAGTGCCTGCTGCACAGGACCAGTGGCCATAGGACTATCAGCTCCGTGTCCTTTTCTGCTGGGATCAATTCTGTCTCCTGGGTCAGATCTTCCCCTGCAGAAACACAGGCTGAGAAGGATGCTCTGAGGTCATCCTCCTCGTCGTCATCACCATCAACACCCTCAGGTGTCACTGAGTCATGGCAGGTGCTAGCCCAAGGCCCCTGAGATGGAGGCACAGATGCAGAGCAGGTGCCTTCTCATTCACCTTCCCAGCATCAGCTGATCCTGGAGGCTGCCCCAGCCTCCTCCTGGCCTTTCTCTCTCCCTTTCTACTCAGAGGCCACCCCTTCCACACATGGGCCCCTTTCAACTCCTGAATCAGGCACCTCTCTGCCTAAAATAGAGCCAGAGGGGAAAAAAAATTTTAGACTATAATAGAAGTAATCCTGTTATTTGCAGATTTTTAATATTTCCTACAACTTTTGTGATCTTATACTATGTTAGTCCAGTTTTAGTAACATTATATTTAAAATCATTTTTCTTGAAATATTAATGTTTATTTCATGTAAATGGCTAATTATTTTGTATCTACAATCTGGTTATAGGTTTAGTTTGTATATTGTAAATAAATAATTTTAAAAGTTAAAAAAAAATACATGATTTTACACCACTTGGCAGGATCTGAAATTACATCATTATTGGTTTAATTATTCATTTCCTGTCTCTGCACCTAGATGTGAGCTCCATGTGTGTGGGGACCTTGCCCTTCTACCCAGGGCCTAGCATGGAGTCCGGTGCATGGAAATTCCTTGACATATTTATTGAATGACTTGATCAAAGGAGGATTCGAGGCACCAGCGGATACAGGCTCCCAGGCTTTAGTGATGCTTCTTTCTCTCCAGAACTTTCTTCTGTGCTTGACCACTAACGTCCTTCGTCCAGCCACGGTGATTCTGTGCTGACTTCTGTAATTGTTCAGAGTGGCTGGGGTTAGTCATCTTAGGTGCATCACCGTCATATTTACAACCTGCTTTACAGCCTTCAGGGAATTGAACATCCATCACTCTTGAAAGGGAAAGATGTAAACACTTAGCCAGAAAGAGAGGGAGGAAGGAGAGCATTAGGAATGAACAAAGGACGCATTTCCCGGCAATCAGCAAGACACGGGTTTCTTCCTGGTCTCAAGATCAAAGAGGATACCCAGAGGAGGAGAACACTCAAAAAAGTCTATGCTTTATTCTAAAGACTAGCTCACAGTCAGGTGTCCAGGAATCTGTAGGAATGGAGTCTGGGATAGTTTTTAAATGTCCCAAATAATATAATTAAATTTAAACAATTTCTTTAAATTAAGGAGAAGGAGACAAGGCAGCAGGCCCTGGGCCAAGAGCTTTGGCAGGTCCGTCTGCGTCTGGCCACCTGACGGCAGCTGGCAGAGTGGGCGCAACTCAGGGATCGAGGCCCCTATTTACCCCCACAGCCCTTTCCGCTCCCGTTTAAGGATAATCAGCCTTTTCTGCTGTCTCTCGAGAGCTGTTGGGAGCAAAGCTGCCAACTACAGGCTACATCTCAAAGCTCCCCTACAGTAACCGCTCTTGCTAAACCCAAAGCCCCGATTCCAGGGCGGCCTCTCCACCTGATCCATCTGTGACCCCAGTTGGGGACTCACTGAGGACCGTGGGCTGACACTCACACGGTCCTCCTGGGGTGCGGGGCTGGGGTTCTGAGTGCTCCAGGCATTACCTCCCTTCATCCTCACCCACACGCGGTCACAGGGTCCTGTCAGGAGCCACGTGTCACAGATGAGCCGCGTCAGGCTGGGCAGGACCCACACTCCCTGGGGCCGAGGCTGCAGGGCCACACAGCCAGGCCCAGGCCCACACCCCTGACCACTGAGCACTGACCGTGCACTGACTGTGCCCTCGCTGGTGGAAGGGGGCCTCGGCGACAACCCCAGACATGGCTCCAGACAGCTCTGTCCGGGAAAAAGTCCTACTTTCTGAAACAGTGAATCCAGTGCAACAGGACATTGACCAAGCCTTTTATGGGGGACTCAGGCTTTGGGCAGAAGTCTCAAAGCCAGAGTGTTGGGACTCACTTTTCCAAAGAGAGTGCTGGAAGCATGCAGGCGAGCCGGGACACCGCCTCCCCGTGGGAGAAGAGGGACACTGGAAGGAGAGTCCTAGGAGGAAATTCTCAACAGGAGACTGAGCCCCGTCCAGCACGGCCAGGAGTGGGCCTGAGGAGGGGCAGTGAAGGATTAAAGACAGACAAGAGAATATAGTTGGGGCCATGGTGGGACACTGCTCTCTGATAGACAGTGCCCAAGCCTGAAAGCTGAGTCTTTATTTTATAGCCGGATCCCACGAGGCAAAGGAAGGGCTGGTCAAGATGTTTACAATGTTCTCATGAGTTTCCAATCTACTTAATTACATGCACCCGAGAACTCTATCAAGCTTTGTTTTGGCAGCACTTGCTGCACCGCCCGCAGCCTACATCACAGCCACCTGGGACCACAGGTTCAGACCATAAGGTCAAGGTTACAACCCTAGCCTTTGACTATAATTGTGCTGGGAGGGCTTTGCCCTCCAAGCTGGGACCTGCACATGGCTTTGCCACGAGAGGACTGTGCCCTCTCGTTAGTCCGAGGCTTGAACCTGTCCAAATGCTGTAGCCGCTCTCCACAGGAGACGCTCAGATTGGTTGTGAAATTGAATGTTGGCGTGTCCTGGACTGGACTCTTCCGTTTCTGAAGGATGCACCTGTTTTAAGAGCTGAGTGAATCTGAGAAGCTTTGAGATGTGCCCAAGATGTCCAGCTGGGGAGGAGGGAGGAATCATGGTGTCTGGTTGGCTCAGGCTGTCCTAATAGATTCCCATAGACCTGGGCACTTGGACGATAAACATTTATTTCTGACAGTTCTGGAGGCTGGGAAGTCCAAGATCAAGGTTTAGCCAATTCAGTTCCTGCTGAGACCCGCTTCCCGACTTGTAGACGGCCACCTTCTCAATGCAGCAAACCTGGCAAAGAGGTGGACTCTGTTGTGGGAGATAAATTTCGTTATGGTATAAGTCGGATTCATGAGGGGTTTCAGTTACATGCTGGCAAAAGCAAGCTAATGAACACACCATTCCTTCAGAAAAACCTTGTCTGAACCCCAGCACACACAGCAATTCCTCCCTTCTCTGTCCGAAAGACCTTTCTCACTGCATCAACGGGGTGCTAATTTATGTCCACGTTTCATACCCACCAGCCAGGGGCCACTGAGAAGATCAGATTCATGTCTCTCCTCCTTAGCCCGGGGCCTGTGCTTAATAGGTGCTTTGTAAATTTCATTTACATGTGTATTTGTATTGCAGTGGCTTTAGAAAGCTGGATGGAGTGGTGAAAGCACTGTCTTGTGCCTTCTTTTTAAGAAACTCATCATTGGCACGTATACTGCTGTCAGACAACATTGCAACACTTCGATGCCAGTAAAGACAGGTTTTAAGATGTTTTATTTTATTGGGACAAAAGACACGTCCATGAAAGCCTCATCCATCTTTTTCCCAGTTGATGGTATTTGAAGACTCAGTAGTAACTTCCTTCCCGCAACTGATATCCCTTTTTAACATTCAAACTCTCTTTAACACATGTGGCACTTTCCTACAAACCGCCTGGACAGGGGGCAGCCACGCTACATCTCCTCCGTGGGCCTGGGGCCCTCAGGCACTGCTGGAATGTCACCCATTCGTGCTTTAACTGCCGGGCTGCCCATCCCTAGGGGATGAACCCCAGCCATTAGATAGAATGCAGGCTGAGTCTTTAAAAGAGAAAGTCAAAAGTGTCCCCGAAACTTTAGAGATGAGATTTCAGGAAGGAAATGTAGGTTTTGGGTTAAACCAGAGGCCCTTGTTCCAGGGCCTCCTACACATGAGCAGAGGCCCCAGGGACCAAGGGTGAGGTCACCCTTACACAGGGTTGCATGTGCACTCCTGCAGGTTCCACCCACGCCAGCCATTCCCCACAGTAAAGGTCAACCCCCTCCTCCAGGTGATGAGGCCAAACTTGGAGTCAGCTTAGACAATTTTCTTCCTCCTGTTTCATCACTTCCAGTCCATCAACCCATCCTGTTCGCTTTACCTTTCAACTATGGCAAGAATTAGATCAGCTCCCCACCTCCAGCACGAATGGGCCACGCATCCATCATCTCTCACTCACTAAACTGTAACAGTTGCCTCCTCACTGGACTCCCTGTACCTGCTCTCTCTGCATCGACCCTGCACAGTTCATCCTCCACAGGCAGCCGGAGGAATCCTTTCAAATATCAAGTCAAAATTCAAGTCCTCTGTGCAAAACTCTCAAATCACATCTCATCTCTCTCACAATGTAACAACTCTCACACACCCCTGGCTCACTCTACTATGGTGGTCACACTGGTTCTTGTTCTTCCTAGAACACACCAAGCATGCTCCCACCACAGGGCCTTTGCACGTGCTCTTCCTCTGTCTGGAACTTTCATCCCCCAGATATGCACATGGAAGATTCCTTTCATTCTCTCAGACCTCTGCTCAAATGGCTCATCTCAGAGAGGACTTCCATGCCCCCCAATATAAAGTAACCCCCAGAACTCTCTATCCCAATACCCTACTTGATTGCTTGATTTTTATAGCATCTATTATTATCTAGAATAATACACACTTATATATGTATGTGTACATACACTTAGATGCATGTGCATACATACACATATGTATGTCTATATCAGGGGTCCTCAAACTTTTTAAACAGGGGGCCAGTTCACTGTCCCTCAGACCGTTGGAGGGCCGGACTATAGTTTTAAAAAAAACTATGAACAAATTCCTATGCACACTGCACATATCTTATTTTGAAGTAAAAAAAACAAAACGGGAACAAATACAATATTTGTATTTGCATGTGGCCCGCAGGCCATAGTTTGAGGACCCCTGGTCTATATGATCATGCTTGTTAGATGGGTGTGCCTTCATGTTCACTGCCTTCTTCCTCCCTCCACTGGAACGTCAGCTCCATGAGAAGTGGGCCTTGGTCTGTTTCATTCGCAGCTGTATGCCGGGTGCCTAGAACAGGGCCTGGCACATAGGAGCTGCTCTGTGGAGAGTTATTGAATGAACGAATTGATTGAGTGAATGACTCATTCTTGTGAGAGTTCTGCCTCAAAGGAGAACTCAGGGGAGACTGACAGAGGCTGGCCTGACCCCAGGGCTGGACCCCTTGTCCAAGCTCTCTTCTCAGCACAGGGGATCCCTCTGCAATTATCTGTCCCTGCAGATGGTCACGGAAGCCAGAGCCGCTTGGCCCCCTGAATGCACTTTCCTAGAACAAGTCTCACATTGGCGGGTCCAATCCTGGTTAGTCGCACAGGCAGCTCCGCTGTCCATTGGGACAGAGCTGGACAATCAGGGCCATGTGCAGAGCTTGATGAACCTGAAATCTCATCTCAGGCCACCCACACTCCTGGTGCAGGAACTGCAGGCAGACAAGGGGACGTGATGGCCAAGGCACTCAGACCAGCTTCCTCCCAATGGAAGTTTCTGGCCCGGATTCCTTCTCTCAGCACTCCTGTGCGTCAGTGGGGCAGGATTAGGAGAGCCCAACTTGGCAAATGAGGAAACTGAGGCACAGCCAAAGTAAGTGACTCACTTTCTTCAAAGGGCTCATTACTGTGGGGCCGTTGCCTGGTGGTTACATGTGGGCCTAAGCCCGCAGTCTGGGCTGGGTCCTGGCTCGGTCACTTTCAAGCGGAGAAATTATTCATCACTGTGTGCCTCAATTTTCCCTTCTGTGAAATGAGTAATAAGCGTAATTGACCCATGGCCTTTTATGAGCATGATGAAAACCAGGCATCATCCTGGGGAGAAACCAGACTCTGGAGCCAGACAGCCCCCTTGCTCAGGCTAAGCTGCCCCTGCAAGTGGAGACAATAGCACCAACGCCAGAGGCTTTTGTGAGGAGTAAGTGGTTTCATGATAAAATGGTTTAAAATGTTGGTTGTTTTGTTTTGTAAAACAAGTAGAGCAGTCCTAGCCAGTTTGGCTCAGTGGATAGAGCATCGGCCTGCGGACTAAAGGGTCCCAGGTTTGATTCCGGTCAAGGGCATGTACCTCGGTTGCGGGCACATCCCCAGTAGGAGGTGTGCAGGAGGCAGCTGATCGATGTTTCTAACTCTCTATCCCTCTCCCTTCCTCTCCGTAAAAAATCAATAAAATATATTTTTAAAAATAAAGAAGTAGAGCAGTGCCTCCATAGAGCAAGCACAACATATTTGTTATATAAAAATGCAAAAAATACATGAAAAGTGCTCAGACCAGTGCTGCCTGTGTGCACGCAGTGAATTTTGGCTGCTCTAACCTTTCTGACAAAGTAAGACAAGAGCCAGGGAGTCACCCTGCCCTGGCCCCCTCGGGGCCTCCCACCTGCCCACGCGCTCAGCTTCGGAGCAGCCCGCGCCTGCCAGGACTCTGCTGGGACTCGCTCCTCTGCTAACAGGACAAAAGGGGCTGGATGGTGTCCATGCGTCTCTCTCCCACCGATTCCCAGATCTGTTCTCTTCACAGTGACATGACCTGCCTGGAGCCTCCTGCTCAGGCTTCAGGCTCTGCTGGTTCCCCAAACCCAATCCGGAGACCCCAGGCAGTGCTCTCAGCCTCAGGACAAGCATCGGGTATGTGTCCACCAGTGCAGGCTGGTCTCTGGTCTCACTCGGAGCTGGGGAACAGGAACTCCTCAGGTTCCACTTAGCCAGGGACAGGAACAGCTAAGAGGGAGGTCAATGCTGAGCTGGCAGGGTCATGGTCACACTTCCTAATGAACCCCCACCCCCGCCCCCAGGCTGAGTGCCTTGCTTGTCCAGAGTCACCTGAGGAGTCAAGGAGACACTGAGGAGGGAGCCGTGGTCACTCCTTTCCTCTTTCACTCGTCCATCAGCCGACTCCCCACGGGCTGCAGTGAGGGGAAGGACCTTGTTGTCACAGCTCCTGGGCTAATGGGGGACCCACCTTTCAACAGCCATATGTGCAGAAGGATGAAATAATCCTGCGGGGGGAGGGGGGGGTACCCCAGCAGGAAGCACTCAGCTCCAACAGGGGGAAGGTGAGGGTCTGGGGGTGAGGGGGTCTAGGGAGCATAGAGCTGGGCCTTCAGCTTGATCAGGATATTGAAAGAAGAAAGGGCCCGGCCTGGTGTGGCTCATCGGGTGAGTGTCAACCCAGACAGGATATTGAAAGAAGAAAGGGCCCGGCCTGGTGTGGTTCATCGGGTGAGTGTCAACCCAAACACCAAGAGGTCACTGGTTCAATTCCCGGTCAGGGCATATGACCGGGTTGTGGGCTTGATCCCCAGTAGGGGGCGTGTAGGAGGTAGCCAACCAATGATTCTCTCTCATCACTGATGTTTCTATCTCTCTCTCCCTCTCCCTTATTCTCTGAAATCAATAAAAATATATTTTTTAAAAAGAAGGAGGGAGATGTTGTGGGAACAGCTGGGACAACAACAGAGACATGAACATACTTGGTGGGAGGAAGAAGGGATTTCCAGTGGGCAGAGGAGTCAGTGAGAAATGAGAATCAGATCCAGAGATGTGGCTGGAAACCAGCAGGGAGAGGTCTCAGATGCCCACTGTGGAGCGGGGACTTTATCCTCCGGGCCAGCTTCCCCGGGCTCCAGCCACCACCTGGCACCTGTTCTGATGTAGCACAACCTGTGATATACTTAACATTCTTTAAATCAGACGTCTTAATTATGTAAATGTAATTTCAGAGTGAACCTTACATACTGGACTTAATTGGAAAAATAAATCCGAAACCAAAGCAACGTGATGAATTGCAGCTGGGTCTGAGTGCCCAGGAAGTCTCCAAACCCTAGGCTGGCTCTCTCGGTTCAAAAGGGAGACAACCAAGTGTTATAACAGAGTTAAGACACATGAGCAGAAGCTGAGACCTTCCTCCGTGAGGGAAAGGAGAACTGGAAAGGACTAATTTTCTAACTGTGTTCTGTCATGAGGGTCTGAGTTACTCAGGGGGCATCGTTCATCATCATCTCCACGGGGAGCGGGCACTGTCCATGCCTGGCACATAGCCCTGAACCCTCCAGGGGGCTCAGACCCACTTCCCACTGCCAGCCTCTGCTGGCTTTTGCCTTAAGGTTTCTGTCCACAGCCTCAGCAGACCACGTGCCCACACAGGGCGGGCAGAAAGTGCCCGAGAATTAGCCCCTCCAGCAACCCCACAAGGAATGAGCTGTAGGAGTGGTGCTCCCTCACTCCTGGGATAACTGACCACCTGGCACTGGCTCCATCTCCCAGACCTTCCCCACATTGTTGAACTCTCTGTGTCCTCTGTACCTACAGGCTTGATAACACGCCCCAAATTGTTATCTCGATTCCCCCTCTCACCTGCTCCCAGACAGTGTTTCCTGAATCACCTCCTAAATAAACTACTTGCTCTCGAATTCTTGTCTCAGACTCTACACCCGGCACAACCCAAACGAAGGCACTAGTCATGAGTGACATTTGTCCCGCCCTGGCCCCCTGATGTCAGACTCCATCTCTGAGAGACTCAGTCCAAACAGACCCCAAAGACTGCTTGGCTCTTATAACTAGATGTAAAATCAACTCAGGAGAAGCCTGCATGGCAATTTACTCTGGGAGGAGCTGGAGTTTTCCGTGAAATATTTCCATATGGCACTGATTATCGAGAGTGAGACTAGAATGGAATCGGTCAGATGTGCAGTTGGAAAAACTCCCTCCAGCTCTGCCCTGAAGCATGGCTTTGGGTGGTGCCAGGGCATGCACAGGGAGCCCAGTGGCCCCACTGCTGTCATCAGAGGCGATACTGGAGGAGACTGGAAGGGGTAGCTGCCCTTGGCAGGTATTTCAGAAGGGCGATCACCAGGAGTTTGCAATGGATTAGCCTGGGGGGAAGAGAGGGAGGAAGAGGGTGATTTCTGACTTGTAATGGATGGAAGTGTCAGTCACCCTGAAGAAAAGCAGGTTTGGGAAGGAAGGTCATGAGTTCAGACTCAAACATATTGAACATGAGCTGCCTTTCAAATGTCCAGGGTAAGATATCAAGAAGCCTGGATGGCCCTAGCTGGTTTGGCTCAGTGGATAGAGCATCGGCCTACAGAAGGGTCTCAGGGTTGATTCTGGTCAACACATGCCTGCTGGGTTTCGGGCTCAATCCCCAGCAGGGGGCATGCAAAAAGACAGCCAATCAATTATTCTCTCTCATCATTGATGTTTCTCTCTCTACCTCCCCCTTCCTCTCTAAAATCAATAAAAATATATTTTTTTAAAAGCCTGGATATGTGGAACTAGAACTCAGAGGAAAGGCAAGAGCAATACAGATAAGGCATAAGTGATGTGAAGGAAGGGACGGGCTCGAGCTCACGTGCGTGTGTGTGTGTGTGTGTGTGTGTGTGTGTGTGTGTGTTTCTTGTTGTTGTTTCATTGTGCTCAAATATACATAACATAAAATTCACCATATTAACCACCCATCAATAGATCTTGCCTTGATTCCACCTTTTGGTTATTGTGAATAATGCTGCCTATGAATATGGGTATACATAGATTCTCTTTGAGACCCTGTTTTCAATCCTTTTGGCCCTATACACAGAAGTAGAATTGCTGGATCATATCAGAATTCTAGCTTTAATTTCTGGAGGTACCATCATACTATTTTCTATGACAGCTGCACCACTTTACATCCCACCGAGAGGACACAAGGGTTCTGATCTCTCCACAGCCTCACCAACCCTTGTTAATTTCTGGGTTTCTTGATAGTAGCCGTTCTAATGCATGGGAGGTTTTCAGTGACAGATGTGAGCATGCGCAGAGGAGGAAAAGGATGGTACCATCATAATAAGGCAGGGACTCTCGGTGACAGTGCTTAGACCATCATCAGCCTTGTGAACCTGGGTCTCTCAGCTACAAGCAGCAATGCTGTAAGGCCAGCATGTCAAACTCAAAAGCTAACATGGGCCAAATAAATGAGGCATGCAGCCCAGGGGCCACAAGTTTGACAACCTTGCTCTAAGGGCATTTACTGTATTCTTTTTTTTCCCTTTTACATTTATTTTTCTTTTTTCAAATTTATCTTTATTGTTGAAAGTGTTACAGATGCCTCTCTTTCCCCCCACCATGGACCCCTTCCACCTCGCACGCCCCCCGCGAGGCCTTCACTGCACTGTAGTCTGTGCCCATGGGTTATGTATATACGTATGCGTATAAGTTCTTTGGTTAATCTCTTCACAAGGTCCCCGAGTGGTTGGGCAGTTCGGGCTCTTTTCTGCTCCGCCATCCTCAGCCGGTCAGTGGCATCACCCCCTCCTGGACGAATTTTTTAACGGAAGAAAACTATTTCTCCAAAGCCCCCAGCACATATTTCCTTACATCTCATGTGTCCTTGCATATGGCTCATGCCCCAGGGAAGGGGGTGTTAAAGCAGAGATTGCTGGCCCCACCCCCAGAGCTTCTGATTCAGTGGGGCTGGTGGGGCTGCGGAGGGGCCCAAGAATTTGCATGGCTTCCCTCCCAACATCTGCTCTGACTTCCTGCTCTGAAAGGCACTGCAGGATCAGAACTCCCCATGGGCAAGCCCAGAACAAGGCTTGTGTGGGTGTCTTTGCTGCTGCCTACATCCAGGCTGAGGCTGCCTGTGGCCAGGCCATCAGTCCCAAATGGCTTCTGTTCATGGCCCACAGGGGTGTGGTCCCTCTTCAAGGCAAAGAAACAAGCCGTCTTTTCACTTATTGTCTAAACAGACAATCCTGAGAGCTCCTTTAGCCCAGCTTATGATTCCTCCTGAATGGAGTGGATGCAGCTGCAAATGGGACCACAGAAGCCTTTATTCCCAGGTGGCTGGTGGGGAATAAGATCAATGCAGAGGAGAGCTGTCCTGCATGGAGTTCATCCTTTGTTCTACACTCACATTCACATTTGATCCTAATGACAGCCCTGGAGGGAGCAAAATGGGAAGAGACTTTGGTACCCACTTTACAGATGAAAAAATAGAGGCTCAGAGAATGAATGAGCCCCAAGGTCATGCAATAGGAAGCTAAACCCAGAATTCAAGTCTTCCGACGGTGGGCATACCAGTGAATTTTACATGACCTGGCCGTTTATAAATGGACAAAATGTAAGTGGTTTTCTGCTTCCATCTGAGGATTCAATGGGCAAGGGCAGAGAGCCCATCATGTGACTGCTTTGGCCACACAAAGTGGGTTAATTTGTGGTTGAGACCCCAGGCCAGCATGAGGGCATCCAGACGGCTGGGGTTCAGCGAGCTCTGTGCTATTTTCTATTCAGTCCAGCCTTTGGGAGTTTGGTGGAGGTTCTGGAGTCTGAGCTCCATGCAATCTTGGACAAATTATTTCCCTTCTCTAAATCCTTGTTTTCCTAACTATAAGGATGGGATTAAATGAGAGGCACTGAGTGCTCAGCCCACCCTCTGGCACTGTAGGTGGAGCAGGTGTCTGTCTTTTGTGGCCACCCAATTCCTTCTCTACATTTTGCTAACATCCCACATAATGAGTGCTGCCTTCCCAGGTCAATTGCAGAAACTCAGCTCCCACACTTCTTTGCAGCTGGGATGCAGTCACATGGCCCAGGTTCCATCAGTCAGAAACGCCTGTGCGAGAGGGATTCGCAATGGCGCTTGTGCCATGACTGCTGTGCCCAGTGGATCTGAGCTTCTAGAAAACTCGGTGTAAGGCTGCTGAGCCTTCAGTCCAGGCACAACTTCGTCAGAACAGACCAGCAGCCATGGTGTTACCAAAGCAGCCCCCATAGTGTGGTCTTTTTCTGCTGCCTAGCTTCAGAGCCTGCAGCACCCTCCCACGGATTGGGGAACACTTAATATCTTTTAACAAATCCCACCATTCAATAGCCAAGGTGGGTCTGTTGTTTGCAACTGAGTTTCTGACACGTACAGTAAGTGTCACTACCAGTGGCAGTTGTACTCCTAAGTCGCTCTCTCCAAGGTGAAGGGGACAGGCCAGGATAAACTGGGCACATCACAGAGGCCTCTGCTGCAGGCTTGGTCGGCAGCCCAGCCCTGAGGACACCAGTGCCTGCCAGAGCCACACGACCGGATACAAGCACAAACGCTGAGTCACCAGGAGTAAGCACAGGATGACAGTACGCCTGGGTGCCAAGTGGTGGAAAGTCCGCCACAGGGCGAGACAAGGTCCTGCTGGAAAGAAGGCAAAGGAATGCTGTGGGGTCCAGGCAGGGCCAGCCCTGGACACGGAGCAGCACAGATCAGCCTCAGGGGGCCGGGCCAAGGCCGAAAGAGCAGAACCCCTGGCTCCTCCACTCGCCTGTTTCTGCCCCCATGTGTGTCCTCAGGGGTGGTGTCTCACCCCTCTGGCAACAGTGACTTCCATGTACCTGAGTCTGGACCATGCCGGGGGTCTTGTAAGGTCCCCGCACCCACCCCAGGTCTCCCCTCCTAAAACCAGTGGAGGTAGGAAGTGTGGACTGGGGGGGAGGCCCAGGGTTCTCTTTCCAGGTGGAAATGTGGTGTGCCCCCCTATTTCTTTAAACCCTCCCCCACCCCCAGCACTATCCACAGCCCAGATGAATCTTTCTAGACCATGGCCTGGGCTTCCACAACTCATCTCAACAGCCAGCCTCCACCGTCTCCCCACCACCTCCCCCTTCCCTCTCTCCCTACAACCAAAACTGCCTCTGTGAATACTTATTTACATTCTTTTAAAGCCCACACACATCTGTTCCAGTGCCAACTATGTTCCTCAGCACCCCTGGGCCACCTTATGTCACTCTCCTGTTTCCCAGGCCCTGCCCCTGAGCAGGGCTCTAGGTTAGAATCACCTGGGAGCTTCAAAAACAATCCATGGCCATGAGGGCTCATATTATGAAGGGTGATGAGAAAGTTCTAGAACTGGATTATGGTGATGGCTGCCCAATTCTGGAAATTTAAAACTCATTCAATGGTGTGCCTAACGTGAGTGAATTTTATGGTGTGAAAATTATACCCCCATCAAGTTGTTTTTTACAAATACCCATGTTTAGGCCCTTGACTAGCCCATTAAATCAGAGTCTCTGGTGAGGCCCCTCCTCTGTCGTCAGCATTTGGACATTTCTTTCAACCGCCACCATCATGCACACACTCACACAGAGGGAGGAGTGACCCCAATGAGTGTCCTGGGGCTGTCGTAACAAAGCCACAAATTGGGTGGCTTCAACCAGGCGCCTGCAGGGCTACACCTGCCCCAAAAGTTCCCAGGAGGATCCTTCCTTGCCTCTTCCAGCTTCTGGTGGTTACCGGCCATCCTTGAAGTCCCTGGGCTTGTAACGGCATCCCTCTCATCCCCGCCTCCATCTTCGCATGGCCCCCCTCCTTGTGTGTCTTTCTATGTTCCGGTTTTCTTCTGAGGACACCAGTGACTGAACTAGGTCCTCCCTAATCCAGCACGGTCTCATCTTAACTATTTACATCTGCAAAGACCCTTTTTCCAAATAAGATCACATTCTGAGGCTCTGGGTGGACATGAATTTCAGGGGGACTATTCAACCCAGTACATCAAAAAAGAGAGCAGTCCACCTGGTGAGAACCAGACGACCCAGCGGCAGGCTGGCCCCTTCTCCACTTCCTGCAGTAACTGCGCCTCCATCAGGGCTCCAGGCTGCCTCCGAGCAGCAGTTCTGAGGCTCATCTCCCTCCAGGTGCCACCATGGGGACTGTGCAGGTGTGTGTGGTGGTATCTAGGTAAGTGGCAGCTCCGGGGATTCCCCAGCGAGGTGGGGGTCACCCTAGACGTGGGGAGATGGGATCAGGAAAGCTCTCGGGCCAAGTTGTGTCATATAATCCAGCCTGCCCAGAAAAAACCCTGCCAACTTGGTCTACAGCTGCCAGGCCCTCAGGTCTGTTTCTCAGTTGGTTTCAAATCACAGGTCGGGGAAAGAGAATGGTTTGACATTGGGACATCAGGGTCACACACAGCAGACTAAAACGAAGGGTGATTCAGTGTCCTTGGCTGAAGGTGGCTGCAGCTGTACTCTTGTCTCAGGCTCTTCCATACTCCCTGGCTGTAGAGGAATTCAGTTCCTTATGGTTTTAGGAGAATGACACCCACTTTTTTGCAGTCTGTCAGGCAGAGGCCACTTCCTGCCAAGTGGCCTTCTCCACAAGGTGCCAGTTCCTCCCTTACAGGTCAGTTAAAACATCTCTGATGCCTGAAATCACCCAGTTCCCTTCACCTGGTTGAGTCAGGCCCATCCAGAATATTCTCCCTTTTGACGCATTCAAACTCCACTGATTTGGAACCTTAATTACATCTATGAAACCCCTTCCCCTTAACCTAACCAGGGAAGTGAAATCCATCATAGCCACAGCCTTGCCCACCCTCGAGAGGAGGAAATTGTATAGGCCTGTGAACCAGCAGGGCCCGAGTCCTCAGGCCATCTTAGAATCACACCACCACTCACCCACCTCACGGCTCTGCTTCTGCTTTATTTCCAGGGCCACGTGAGAGCTCCTGTGGCTTTTTAATTATTACCCAGTTCAAGTCCAGAGGAAAGAAAGCTCTTGTCAGTCAATAGAGCAAATGAAATCCCAGGCCTGATTCCCATTGGCTCAAAATGGATCATGTGCCCATGTTTGAACCAACTGCTGGTCAGAGCATGGAATCCACTGATAGGCCAGTTCTGAGTCAGATGCCCAAATCTGGAGCAAGAGGTCAAAGCCATTCCATCAGAGGCTCAGGGATTGAAAATAGGGTAGGGATCATTCCACCAAAGGAAAGGAGCATTCCCGTTATAAAAGCTGCACAAACAGAAACACCCCACACTCCTCCCTGAAAAAGCAAATACAGTGGGGCCTTGACTTACGAGTTTAATTTGTTCCATGACGGAGCTCGTAACTCAAATTACTCGTATGTCAAATCAATTTTCACCATTACAATGAATTGAATGCTGGGCTGATGTTGTGGCGTTCACTGTGACGTTCGCTGCGCCAACTAGCGGTGGGGTATCTGAAGCTGGCTCGTAACCCGAATTTTAGCTCGCAACTCAAAGCAAAAAATCGGCCGAGAGACGGCTCATATCTCGAAAAACTCGTTAGTCGGGACACTCGTAAGTCAAGGCCCCACTGTATCTATATTCCATTCACATTCTCCTGGACAGGCTGCCTTATTTTATCTCCAGTTAGATATGATTTTATCCAAATTTCCAACAATTTTCTTGATTTCTTACCTCATTTTTTATTATAGCTTTAGCTGGGGGGAAAAAAAACAAAAACAAAAACAAAACAAAAACACATGTATTTCCCTACATGCCCCTCCAGGCCAGTAATAAGGTAAAAATTCAAAACAGTCAACCAACCTAACAGGGCGTGGGAGGGGACCCGCTGAGTCAGAGTCCACGCCACTGGGTTCACTTTCCTCCAGGAGGTCGGGGTCTACTTTTGTCCCCTCCTCTCCAGGCCCCCATGCCTCAGCTTCTGTGTGAGCCTCCTAGGGCTGGTCTCAGGGATGAGAGTCTAAATATTTGGCCTCGCACCCTGACACATCAGCCCAGATGCCCGCTGTAAACAACCAGAGCCTTTTCCAGGCCAGTGCTGACCTGGCTGACCTCTCACCGCAGCATGTGGCCAACGGTGCGGTCACATCAGTGCTTCCAAGAAGTGTTCCACGGGGCGTTGTGCTTGGAGACCGTTTCTGAGTGAGCCTGTGAGTGGCCAATAGTGCTTAAAATCACGGGCCTCTGGCCAGCTGACCTACATTAATTACAAGTGCACAAGGAAGGTCGATGGTTATGTGCCAGGCTCTGTCCTAAGCACTTTGTATAGAACCTCATTAATAACTCACAACAACCCTAGGAAGTAGAGACGGTTGTCATTGTCCCCATTTGGCAGAGAAGTTGAAGGGACGGGGCCCATGTGACACACAGCTGGTGAGTGGCAGTGCTGGGATTAACCTTTGCGATTTGTCTCTAAACACGGGTCCTAATCATTTCATTTTACCACATCTTCTGTTGGAAAACATTGCACACAGGGATATTCAGTTATTCATTTAACAAATGCCCACTGAATACCAACTGTATGCCAGACACTGTTCTAGGCACTGGGCTCAAACAGTGAACAAACCTTACACAGCCCCTGCTCTCCTGCAGCTAGTGGGGGGAGGGGTCAGGAGGGGGAAACAGACCACGGTCACAGACGCAGAATAAAAACGGAATGTCATATAGTGGCAGGTGTGTAGGAAGACAATAAAATGGAGAGGATAGAGAGTGAGGGAAATCAGGGAACATCTTCAGCTGAAATAGACAGGGAGAACTCTCAGGGAGGTAACCTTTACGCTGATCTCTACAAGGAGCTGGTACAGCAAAATCCAGCGAGAGTATTCCAGGGAGCGCACCGCAAGTGCAAAGGCCCTGAGGCAGGAAAAGGCTTAATTAAGGAACAAAGAAAAAGACACCCTTGTGGCTCGGTTAATAGGAGCAAGCTGGGGCGTGATTATAGAATTAATGCTCGTTAACGATGTGGAAGCCACCGGAAAGAACAGCTTATTCTTAGGAGATGCTCACTCCTCAAGTCCTTGAGGGGAATGGGCCATGATGTCCATGACTTCCTTTCAAATGGTTCAGCGGCATGTAAAGACACACGTGGCAAAATGTTAACAGCTGTTGATTCCAGGTGGATAGCACAGTATACCCACTATACTACTTTTTACGTTTTTCTTTTGAAATTTTCATAATCAAAATAGAAGAGAGCAAAGATGTTGGAGAGGTGGGCAGTGTCAGGATCATGTAGATCTCATGGTCCTGCTCCTGAGTGTGTATTTCCATCCAAGACCCAGGGGTTTTCAGCCTGGAAGTAGCAAGATCTGGTTTGCTTTGCCATCATCACAGCAACCGCCCTGGATTTCAGTCAGGTTTTGCAGGCGATGGAGAAGAGTCTCTAGAGGCCCATGCAATCACGTTTCTATTTCTGATTCAATAAACACTCATTGTGCACCTTCCACCCAGGCACCGTGCCTGCCTTTTACCTTCACTGATCTCACTTAACCCACACGACAACCTGCAATGTCCTCCATACTATCCCCGTTCTTAAGATGAGGAAACTTACCCCCAAGCAGATCAGCTAAGGAGTCATCAGCCAGCGGGGACAGAGTCCAGGTTAGTTAGAACTTAGGCCCTGGGGCAACACTAATTCATCATTCCACTTTTACTAAATCACCACCAACATTAGTCATAATTGATTAATTATAATCAAAGCTCAAAAGTGATTTCCTTGGAAGACAATCTTCTATCCTATCTAATAATAGACAAAGATAGAAATTAACCGTACCTCCGCTACGCTTCCCATTGGCTAATCAGCGAGATATGCAAATTAACCACCAACAAAGATGGCGGCCGGCAGCCACACAGCTGAAGTGAGCAGGAGGCTTGCTTGCTCCGGTGATGGAGGAAGTCAAGCTTCCTTCCTGCTGTGGCTGGGCTCTGAGCTCCACTCTAAGCAACAAAGTTGCAATTATAGAAGCTAAACAAACCCCAGATACCTGCTTTCAGCAGGCCGTGGCCTCAGAGCTAGAGTGGCAACAAAGTTTCAATTATAGAAGGTAAATAAATTCCAGAATAAAAAAAAAGGAGAGGCTGGG
>NW_005355881.1:1591902-1596670 GCF_000412655.1 Myotis brandtii | reverse complement strand
GATTGTGAGAGGGTGCAGGCCGGGCTGAGGGACCCCCCACCCTGTGCATGAATTTCGTGCACTGGGCCTCTAGTGGTAAAATAGGTGTGTTGTCACAGAGAGAGAGAGAGATGAAACTGAATTGCACGTATGGTCAAATGGTCCCTGCTTTTCCACCAAGGAGCCAGGAGTTCTGCTTTGTCCGTAGAGAGCAACAGCTTGCTGCCGGGGCTGCCTTGCTCATTTTAATACTCAAGGGCACGGGCACTCATTCTGCTTGTGTGTTTCATCACATGTGAAATCCGTGTGTTTAATATTTCTTGCCCACTTATCCAAAAGAGCACTATTGGTGAATGGTTAAGCAACTAGACAAATTGTCACTGTTCTCTGTTTTCTTAACTGTAGGCAGCCCGACTGTCTTTCATTTGTAAGAATTCAGAATAAACATCATGACTCTTGGAGATTACTCCTAAGCAGCCCCCAGGAGACTGCAATTATACCCGTGTTTAATTATCCTACCTCCCAATCTAAGCCTTGATTCATGAATGTGCACTTTTAGGCGTCGGGCGTTAAAATAAATTAGACTCCACAATTACGTGTAATTAAGGGGGGAAAGAGGTACTGTGCTGCAAAGACAAGCCGCCCTGTTTTGCCGAAGTAAAGCCTGTCAGTGTCAGTGTGCCGGCCAGGGGAGGCAGCAGGAAGCACAATTAATGTTCTTTTGACTTAATGGGGGTTTATGGTGCTATTTTTCATTATCACAATATCTCAAGAAATATAAACAGTTTTTCCCTAATGCAACTGTATTTCTACCAACAAGACAGCTGGGCCTAAGTGAAAACTCAGCAGAATTAACCGCAAATGTATAATGTTATGGACGATTCTGAGATTTGTATTTTAAAATCCATGCAAAACTGTCCCCACCCAGGAACGGAGAAGTTTGACCCCAAACCCCTGGGGGTGACTCTGCAGCCTCTTCTGAGTTTGTAGAAAGAAGCAAGTTACAGCCAAACTCGTGTGGGTTATTAAAGCCACCTGTGCCCCAGTTCCGTGGCTCGCATTCCCAAGCCTCCTGTCTGCAGCCATGTTTCTGCTTTACCGTTTCTTGGACAATTTTTTTTAGATGTTAAAAGCTTAATTCTTACAGCCCTCATAACATCACACCCTCATGCAGCCAGAAGTGCTGGGACCATCAGGTTGAGCTTCAGCCTCTTGGTGGAGAGAAAGAAACACGAAGCAGGAATGACTTTGTGTTTGTTTAGTTGCTGCATAGGAGTTCGGGAAATAGAACAGCATTCTGGCTTTGCAAGGTAGACAGAACCAGGCGGCGTTCTGCACAGAGGGCCAAGGAACTTGCAGAAGGAGGAAACAAGGTGCGTAGGTGTCAAGAGAAAGGAGAGGGCCAAGGAACTTGCAGAAGGAGGAAACAAGGTGTCAAGAGAAAGCTCCCCTCAAGGTTAATCCAACAAAGGGGTGAGGAGTTGGGAGTGGCATGAGGAGCCTGAAAGACCTGGGCAAGATGATCCCGGTGAGAGATGCCAACAGGGTGACAAGAGAGGAGAAAGGTTGTCCCAGATGATGTGGTTGGAGATGGGCAGGGGCTGGAGAATTAGGAGGCCAGGAAGGTCATGAGAATTCTGCTGAGGCCCCACACATAGCTGAGTGAGGTCCCAGGCTGAGGGACATCTGAGTCCCTGAGGGCCCTCTCATCTCCCAGGCAGTCACTGAGCTCCCAAATGGGGCCGGAAGGCTCCACCTACCTGGAAAACAGGCCCGGGGCGGGGACCCAGAGGACCATGGAGTCTGCTGTGATTTATGAGAAAGAAACGTGGCCAGAGAGTGCTTTGCAGACCCTCCAACCCAATGAGTGTCTGGGCTGGTGAGTTAAGTCTTGACCTGAAACCCAATCCACAGCCCCTGTCCACAGTGAGCACACACATGTGCTCACACATGCACACGGGTACACACACAAAGAAACACTCACACCAAGACCTGTCACCTCCCCCTAACAAAGGATAAGGGGCAAAACACAGACATCACCATGTTTGATCTTTGAACAGCAACAGTAGAAAGAATAAATATCCAAAAAGATAATCAGATGACATCATCTCAATCCCACCTACAGCCCCACGTAGGGGATTGTGCCCAGCCCCTCCTTTACTGGGGTGCCCTGATGAGGAGAGAAGAATGGAGGGAAAATTGTAGGCAGGACCATTTAGGGAAGGAAGAGCCATGTTCATAAACTTGAGGCCTGAAGGAAAGCAGTGTGTTTTGTTTTGTTTTTTAATATATTTTTATTGATTTCAGAGAGGAAGGGAGAGGGATAGAAACATCAATGATGGGAGAGAATCATTGATTGGCTGCCTCCTGCATGCCCCCTACTGGGGATCGAGCCCACAACCCAGGCATGTGCCCTTGACCGGAATCCAACCTGGACTCTTCAGTCCACAGGCCAACGCTCTATCCACTGAGCTAAACCAGCTAGGGCAAGGCGGTGTGTTTTTAAACTTTTTTGTGGTGCAAATCCCACCTCCTCTGAAATAGTCTCCAGAACCCAACATAAAAAGCAAGCAAAAGTCAGATCTCACCTATCCTCCCATCCCCCAAACCCCTGAGACACTCCCATGGGGCTTTGAGGACCCAGCTGGAAAACTGAGGCCACAGGGGGCACATGATCCAAAGCCAGGCACAGCCTCACACAAGTTCAAATCCCACTTTGTGTCTTTGATCAGTCCCTTTACTTTCTCAGTTTTCTTGAAAGAATGACTCTTGCCGAAACCGGTTTGGCTCAGTGGATAGAGCGTCGGCCTGCGGACTGAAAGGTCCCAGGTTCGATTCCGGTCAAGGGCATGTACCTGGGTTTCGGGCACATCCCCGGTGGGGAGTGGGCAGGAGGTAGCTGATCGATGTTTCTCTCTCATCGATGTTTCTAACTCTCTATCTCTCTCCCTGCCTCTCTGTAAAAAATCAATAAAATATATTTTTTAAAAAAAAAGAAGAATGACTCTTGATAGGATTACATAAGATAACCTCATAGAAACACTCAGTAGTGGACCACAGAACCTGCTAGAGCTGCCCTGATGGGAACATGTAGTATTGTGTGGCTGGCCCAAATTGAAAGGTGTTTTAAGTGTAAAATACACACCAGATTCTAAATATGTCGTAAAAAGAATATCTCACTAATAATTTTTATATATTGATTGCATGTTGACAAGGTATTTTGGATATACGTACTAGGTTAAATGAACTACATGATTAACATTAATTTCACCTGCTTTTTTTTACTTTTGAAAGCCGCTTCTAGGACATGTTCTATGACATGCACGGCCTGTCTTAATCTTCTACCGAACAGCACTGTACTGAGGCATTACAGCAAATGTGTCCTTCCTTCCACAGAGGTGAGGCCAGGGGGAAGGGGTCCCCATTCGTTCCTGGTCGGTGATGGTGAAGATGGAAGCCTGACATTTTGTTCCAGAAAGGTAGATCAGCAACCTCAGAAGCACCAGGTTTGGAAAAGCAAATTCCAGGTTTTTCTGACTTATTTAGACTGTAAATTGATCAGGGTGGCTAAGGGAGATTAAGCTGGGGGAATGTAGAGCCCCCACCAGGTCTAGACACCCAATCTGAATTCCAGATAAATAACCAAGTATCTTTTATATAAGTATATCCTCATAGACCACTGTCCATTCTTACTTACTAAGCAGGACAACCATAACCAACAAAAACAGAGACTACGCCAGAGAACGGAGTTGCTGGGCTGGAAAAGTAGCAATTACCTGGGATTTAAGAACATAACTCTGGAGATAAGTTTCTTGGGTTCAAATCCTAGGTCTGCCATTTACAATTGTGTGAGTTGAGTCAGCCACTTAATCTCTCTGTGACTTGGTCTTCACATCTGTAACATGGGTGTAATTCTACAATGTACCTTGTCGGATTATTATTAGATTTAAATAAGTTACTACTGCCTACCAGTACACATAGCTAGCACAGGGTCTGTGTCCCCTAAGCTGCTCAGCTGTGTTTTCTGCAGCTGCTAATTGGTTCTCTGCCGGCTCTTTGCCCGCGGGTCAGCCGGTCCTGCTCTGGCCTCTGCTGTGTTCTGGAGACAGTGGAACCCGCGGTAGACAGCACCACCTTGAGTCTAATTCCTCCCCTTTCGGAGGAAACCCGTTTCTCCATTCTTTCCTATTCCGGGACCATTTCTGGGCAACGCAGCTATTTTCACTTGAGCTCAAGTTAATGTCTTGGGGAGCTTCCCGGGCGCGTGGGAAGGTCCCGGGCCCGTGGGCCATTCGCCCTGCGCTCTAGCTGCAGGCCCGGCTCGAGCCCGCGTCTCCAAAAGCAAAAGTATGTAGTCAGAGGGGAGCTCGGGGCTTTCAGCAAAGGCGGTGGGTGTTTTCAAACCCAGGCGAGCCCTCGTGGAAGCAGATAAAGGAAAACATTTATTAACGTGTCATTACGAGGGGAGCCCCCGGCGGGGCTGTGTCAAGCCCCGCGGGACATTTGGCTCCCTCCAATTCAGGAGAAGGAAAAGAGACAAGGATTCTCTTCGTTTGCGGCGAGGTGGACCTGATCGATGGCCCTCCTGACTTTATTGCGATCACTGATTTATTAGCGAAGCCCCCCGTCCTCGCTTGTGGGTTGCACGCACACACACACTCGCACGCACGGCTCTGGCTCGCGTCCCCCCTCATTTCAGCTCCGGGGCGAATCTCACAGCTGTTTCAACTCCCGCGGAAAGCGAGCGGGAGCGTGTGTCGGGTGAGTGTGCGTCCGTGTCCCGGCGAGG
>NW_005355881.1:1586504-1590994 GCF_000412655.1 Myotis brandtii | reverse complement strand
CCACTCGGAGCCCTGGAGGCCACGGGGAAAGCGAGTCCGAGCCCGCCGGCCGCTGGGGGGCTGGCCTCCTTGACCCCTTGGAGTTTAGACCCAATAGACTGGCAAGAAGCTAAGACCACGTGGGGCTTGTCCGGGCAGGACTCGGGAAAGCGGGGGACCGGAGCTGGGGAGTGACTGGGAACTCACAATACCGAAAGGGCAAAGTTCCTCCCAGGCTGGGCCAGAACCAGTTCTCAAAGCCTTAGAGAGGGTTGCTCCCCTCCTGGGGCTCCTGGGGGTTTCAGAAGTTTGGCTGCGATTTTTAGGACAGCACTTTAAAAAACAAACATTCTTTGTAGTGATTCATTCATTCTTTCTGTTCTACAAGCATTAACGGGTGCACCTCGTGGTACCAGGCCCCGAGTTATGTTCCAAGGAAACAAGATGAACAGAGCACCAGAAGCTCTGGCCATTTTGAGGGCAGCCTGGAAAAAAAGATGAGTCTTAGGTGGAAAAAAGTAAGGAGACACCCACAAATCTTAGTTTGTCACATGACATCCTTCTGAAATTCCCATCTACCTGGAGACCCAAAAGCCACTCACCCCTGCACACAGTAAGTGCCTGCACACAGTAGGGCAGTGCAGACCTGCATTCTGACAAGCCTCATCCTCCTCTTTCACCTTTGTGAAAGTTCTGACTCATTCTCTGCCCCTTCTCCTCTCTGGCCAGTCGTTCCTGCAGCTTGTTTTAATCACTTTTTGAGTTAAAAGTCAATATTTAATTAACCAAGGAATTGCATTCAACTTACATTTGAATCTGGGTATTTGCACATCTGTGCATGTCAGGACACCCGTTCTCTTGCCCCTCCATCTGTCTCTGCCTCTCTCCCACAGTGGGGTCCCCCTCCTTCGGGGCAGAGAAGGGAGGCTGCTCTTGAGGAGGTTCTCTGGGGCACAGAGAAGCATAGGATGGCCTTTCCCTGGAGCAGGAAGACTTACTCTCATCTGGTAGTTAATAGTGAAGAGATTTCTTACTGCATCTCCGCTCCCCATTATGGAACCATCGGAGGGTTTTAATTAAATTAAAGTCATTCATTACATAGAAAGAGGGTGGGGAGAGCAGGCCGAAGACCACTCATCTTGTAAGAGAGGTTTTCCAGCTTTGCTTGTCCCACATCATGGAGGAGAAAAAGCTCATCAAAACAACCTGTCCAGCCCTAGCCAGTTTGGCTCAGTGGATAGAGCGTCGGCTTGCGGACTGAAGGGTCCTGGGATCATTTCCAGTCAAGAGCACCTACTTGGGTTGCAAGCTCAATCCCCCGCCCCACTCGGGGCCTGGGCCAAATTTATATACATAAATGCATGATGTTAGTCTAACTGAATAGCTGAGGGTCAGTGTGGGTTTGGGCTTTGGGCTTGGTGTGTATTTATTGGGGGTTTTTAGTTTGAACTTATGGCTTAATTTGAACTTCTAAAACCCTAATAACATGTTAGGTTTTCAAACTTAAGGGTTTAACGATGAGTTGATTATAAAAATGCTGGGCTTGGAGGAAGACAGTGTGGCTGTGTGTGAGACTCTGTGAGTGTGTGCACAGTCACATACACACATGCATGTGTGCCCCCCCCCCACACACACACACACATACACTCAACAGCTCCATTCAGCTGCCATCCTGAGGGCCTAGCTCATGTGTGGTTGCACACTCTAACGCTTGAAGTGCACCTTTTGATTTGGGGATAGCATTTCCCCCTTCCTTTCTCTGAATATGTTCAATTTATCTGTTTGGACCTGCCTCAAGGGGGCAGCTTCTGGTCTGACTTAGCCAGACTGGGAATGTCACCCAACTCCATCAAGTCTGTTCTTAGATTTCGCCCCCTTTAGAGACCAGAAGCCTGGTCCTGCAGAAGAACACCAGCATGTCTGATTAGCTTGTAGTTAAAATAAAGGGCTTAGTGCGGACTTAAGGTGATAGATAACACTGATGTAGTGTGTTCTAAGGCCTTATACATAAAAACTTATTTAACCCCCACAAAACCCTAAGAGGGCCTTTGATTGTTGTCAAAAATGAGGAAATTGAGGCCCCGCGGGGATCGTGGCTCAAAGACAGCTGCTCGTTGGTAAAGCTGGAATTCAAGAGGCCCCAGGGCCTCCGGAGTTCACTCTGACCCACCACTCTCTCCTCCTTCATGACCTTGGCCCTTTTCCCAAATGTAGAAGAAACACATGCAGGAGAAGAAAACACATTTAGACAATAGAACTCTGAAAGGCACAAGCCCTTTAGTGATCCCACTTCTCTCCCAAACCTCCACAGTTGGGGGACATCTCGAGTTCGTATTTTGTTTGCAGGGCAGGGGTAGAGGGGGACTGAGGAAAATAGGGGCTTGTCTGGCGAGTACACACACACTCCCCCCAGTCAAGATGCCAAGGAAAATAGCAAATGTGGCTGTCAGAAAAAAAGCCATGAGGTCTGAGGTAAAGGATCCTGACTCCTGAAAACAATGGCAGGAGGGTTAAAATTCTGTTAGAGGTGCAGCCCTCTTGTGGTGGGTGATGGAGTCACATGAACCTGTCCCCCGACGGGGTGGGGTGGTCCAAAGTGTGGCAGGTCTGGCCCATGTGCCCATGCTGACCTGTAGGCGAGGAAGGCCTCACCGGGGACTGCCTTCCGTGATCCCCCTTGTGATGGGGCCTGGTGGGAAATCTGCCATGCCCCTGATCCGGATTCAAGGCGCTATCTAATTGGAAGATCATTAAGATCATTATAATTAATTGGCATCCTGATAAATGGCATGATGGCCTAATTGGGGTGGTTGCTAGGGAACTAGGCCTCACTTGGAGCCAAAAGCGGAAGAGGCCTTGCTTGGGCTGGCCACAGTTGGGCAGTAGGGTTTAGACCCAGCGGTTCATGGGAAGGGAGAGTAGTTTTCATCCACATCTGCTGGTCTTTCCTGAGCAGCTGCTGTGTGCAGGTTGCAAATGGACTATATAGTTAGGGGCATTTTCCTAGAAAGACTATAAAGGAATCAGGATCCTTTCTCTTGTAAGCAAAGGAGAACCACACGGCCTGGCTCCCTGCCCAGCAGTGTGATCCAGAGAGTGTTACTTAACCTTTCTGGGCCCCAGTGTTCCCATCAGCAAATGATGATGATCATAGCACCTGTCTCCTGGTTCTTGGTCAAGGATGAAATGAGATCATCAGTGTCAAGTGCTTAGCACTGCACTGACACAGGCAAGCCCTCAGTAAACGTTGGTTACCATAATTGAGGTGTGGAGCTGGCTGTTGAAGAGCCGTCCTCTCTGGTTTAAGCCCAAAAAGAAAGAACAAGCTTCTTTTCAGGTACTGCCCACTCAAGCCCTGAGCTGCTCTCTGATTGGACTGTCTTATGTTATGTGCTCACTGCAAACCAATCACTGGCCAAGAAAATGAGGCCCCCCCACCCCTGGGCTTGGGCCAGGCTCCCAAAGCCCTACTCTGGAGCTGGAGGTGGAAGCACTGGACCCCAAAGCCCTGGAGAAGGCATGTGGGGGATCCCAGTGAAAGGGAGCCTGGTTGCTAGGGAGGCAGATAGCTAGTATCTACGATGAGGAGGGACATTAATGTGAGAGATGATGGTCAATGGACCTGTCTCCATTTTGGTCCAAGTGGGAACCCTGGAGACAGCTGCTGGGTGGGCAGCTTCCTCTCCTCCACTGGGCTCAACAGGCATTGGAGGCCTGAGTTTTCTGCCTTCGTGTCTGAAATATGCAGCCTGGCCTTGATTCTGTGCTTTCTGGTAGCCAGGGGCAGTGTTTGCCCAGCCTTCCACTGTGAGAATCATCTGGAGGTATTTGTCTTAAAAAATGCGAAGTCCCGACCCTGCTGAGTCACACCCCCAGGGAGGGCCCTGGATGCTGGGGAATGAGCCAGAATCCCATAGTGTACGCCACACCCGCTGGGAGGTGTGGGAAAGGGCCCTGGAGTGTGCATATTTTGTTTTCCTACCTGATTCAGGGAATGCCAGAAGGCAGGGGAGAGGCTCCAAATGAGATCAGAGATAGAAAGGTGTTGAAAAAACTGCTGTACGGAATAAGAGGCATTCTCCTATGTCAGTGCACGCGTGTTTATTGAGCAGCTGCTGTGTGCCAGGCCCTGAGAGGCTCCAAATGAGATCAGAGATAGAAAGGTGTTGGAAAAACTGCTGTACGGAATAAGAGGCATTCTCCTGTCAGTGCATGCGTGTTTATTGAGCAGCTGCTCGGTGCCAGGCCCCGTGTTAGGCATTGGGATGAACAAGAGAGTTCCTGCTTTCGTGGAACTTACATTTCACAGTGGAGAAGCAGTTAACACACAAGCAAACAAGGCCACAAAGGAGGCTCTTTTGGAAAGTGACAAGCTCTACGGTAGAAATAAAATATTGCTATGATGGAAAATGATTGCATGATGGTGTAGAGCAGTGGTTCTCAACCTTGGCTGCACATTAGAATCACCTGGGAATCTTTTTAAAATCCGGATTTCTGGGCCTCATCCTCCG
>NW_005355881.1:1556979-1586358 GCF_000412655.1 Myotis brandtii | reverse complement strand
GTGCAGAGGTGGGGGCGGGGGTGGGGGGGGAAGAGGAGCAAATGTTGGCAGGTAGTCAGGGGAGACCTTCCTGAGGAAGTGACCTTTGAGCTGTGACCTAAGTTTTGAGAATGGGCCGGCCTTGGGAAGATTTGAGGGAAGAGCATTCCAGGTAGAGGGAACAGCCAGTGCAAAGGCCTAGAGGTGGAGAGGTGTGGTCTGTCCTGTTCAAAACACAAGCAGAAGTCCAGTGGGGTGGAGGGTAGTGAATATGCTGGAAGGAGGGCAGGGGAGGCCTGTGATGAGAAATAATGGTCATGGTGAGAAACAGATTTTTATTTTAAATGAAACGGAAAACCATTGGAGAGTTTTAAGCCAAGGACAACATGATTTGTGTTTTATAAAGACCTCAGTGCCTACCCTGAGAGGTATTGCAAAGAATGCTGGGACATGAGGATGGGGGAGCTGATATTGGCCTGGATGGTGGTGGCACCAATGCAGATTGAAGTGAAACGGGTGGATTGAAGGCAAAGCCAGTGGAGCTTTCTGTTGGATTGAATATTCAGAACGAGGGGAAGAGCCATGGTTCTCTACCAAGGCGACTTTGCCCTCCAGGGGACGTTTAGCAATGTCTGGAGGCATTTTTGGTTGTCACACTGGGGAAGGAGGTGCTACTAGCCTCTAGTGAGTAGAGGCCACTGGCCACCTTACAGTGTGGGACAGCCCCCCCTCCAGCAAATATTCTTAGTCCCAGGGAGTCAAAAATGGCTGGGCAGCCTGGTGTGTTGTGATTCCTAAATAGGAAAGACTGGGAGAGAAGGTTTGGGGGAGGGGGACCCAGAATTTAGTTGTGGAAATGCTGGGTTTGAGATGACACTCGACCTGGGTGTCTGATAGCTCAGTGGGTGCTAAATACACAAGTCTGAAGCTGGTTGGGGTTGACCACTTTATTTGGGAGTCATCAGCGCATCCATGTTATTTTAAGTCAGGGGACTGGACACAATCATCCAGGGAGAATGTATTTTGTTCTCTAGTGTGGTTTTCTCCCTTCTCCCCCACAACCCCCAGGCCTGTCATACATCTATTTGATGAATATTTTTAGCACATCCCACATGCTCACCTCTCTCTAACACTTCGTAGAAATTCCCAAAGGCTCAGGCCCAGCCTCCCCTTGTCCATCTCCTTGGCGATTACCAGACAGAAATTAAATATGCACAACTCTGTAACAGATGCCCTTGGGAAAGAGCTTCAGGTCATGCACGATCTTGAGCCTCGCAGGCCCCACGATGCCTCGTGTTGGCACGGCCTTCACACCTCCTCCCCCAGTCCAGACCCAGACTTCATGGGATTCTTTCTCACCAGAGACCACCCCTGTTTGGAATTCGCCACAGTCTCTTAATATGATTCCAAAATACACATTGTCCAGTGGCCCTGATCTCTGACGTGTAGCTTCATCTTATAAAAGGCCTGGCCCACCTGGGCTCTGCTTGAAACTTAAATTAATTCTATCCCAAACTCAGAGTCATTATGCACAAGTTCTGTGTGTGTGTGAGTTGACGGGCAGGGCCATCCCCGGGGACCACAAGGGGTACCCAAGCTGTGTTTGACCAGGTGGACGCCAGATGTGTTAGGGGAAGAATATTGCCAGCAGTCTTCCTTACTGGCTACAGATCAGCGAGTGATGCGACCCACCTCAGTGGCCAGAAAAGGAGAACTTTTTGATAAGAGACTGAAAAAACTATTAGTCCACAGAAGTTCAGGAGATGTTGATGCTCTGATGAAAGTCAAATCATCCGAAACTGCTTCTGGCCTGCTCTAGAGACAGCTTTCACAGCCTTCTGGATGCAGGCCACTTCAGAGAACATTTTAGAGAACAGGAAAGCCTGCTAGTATTCTTAGCGGCATGCATATATACCACATCATCTTCATCCACTCATCAGTCAGTGGACTCAATGGACTCTTAGTCTCCATGTCTTGACTATTATGAATGATGCTGCAATGAACATGGGGGTGAAAATATCTCTTCAAGTTAATGTTTTTGTGGGTTGTTGTTTTCTTTTTTTGGTGGGGGGGGGGGAGATAGATACCCAAAAGTGGGATTGCTGGATGATATGGTAGTTCTATGTTTAATGGGGGGCGACCTCCATATTGTTTTCCATAGTAGCTGCACCAGTTCTTTTTAGCTTTTGAAGTGCTTTTGCAGCTGGCTTCTGTAGGTCTTCTCAGCCACTCTGCCCATAGGAAAGGCCATTGGTCTCCCTCCCACAGATGAGGACAGTCCAGCTCAGAGAGGTGACAGCAAACCAAAGGCGTAACTGGGCTTAGAGCTCAATTCTGTGGCTTCCTGAGCCAATGAACTACACCATATCCTGCTCCCCATCCTACCCCACCCACCTCCCTTAGGCCTCAGTGAGGCCAACTCGGGAAAGAGCACTCCTCAGGGACCGGCCTGCAGGACCCGGCCGTGGCCTATCCTAGGAGCCCAAGGTGAGGCTAGTTGCCATGTGCACAGGAGATGCTTGTGAGCAGAGCAGAGGTTCCTAACAGAATCTCCAGGGAAGCTCTGAACAATCCCAGCCCCAGGCCTCATCCAGACCAGTTAAATTGGCAACTGCAGGGCAGGGGCCTGGGCATCAGGGTATTTTTTAGCTCCCAAGCCATTCCAGCGTGCAGCTGAAGTTGAGAACCACTGAAGCAAGGAGAGAGGTGCTGGATGGAGTGCCTTCTGCCGGGCATTTCTACGAAGTCCTGAAAGAGCTAGGTGGTGGCAGCACCTTGAATGAACCACCCCCTCCGGGGGCTCTTTGCACCCATAATAAAGTCCGACTCTTTGCTGAATGTTATCCTGCACCACCTGGTCTACACCTCTGTCACCCTCCACAGTCCTCTAACCTTATTGCACCAGTCACACTGGCCTCCTCTCTGTTCCTTGGCTGCATCACAGCTTGTTCCAAACCCAGGGCCTTTGCACTTGCTGTTCCCCCTGCCTGGACTGCTCTTCCTTGGTAGTGTCACAAGTTTAGCTCCTTCTGATCCTTCAGATATCAGCTCAACTGTCACATCCTTAGAATGCCTAGAGTGATCTGTTTTGTGTTTATAGCACTTAACCACTCTCTGGAATTATCTCAATTTACTTATCCTTTGTCCTCTCTCCTCTCATTAAAATAATAAACCCTATGACTGCAGGGCCCTTGTCTGCTCATTCACCTCTGTATCCAGCACCTAGAATAAGGCCTGGTACTCTGAATGCTCAGGAAATACGTTTTGGGTGAAGGGATCAAGAAAGGAGGCTTGGAGATTACTGGTGGGTCTGAATCTTGTATTCAGGGATCCTTGCTCAAAGGTGACTGCTCAGGGCAAAGGAGTCAAAACCTGTTTGTCATTCCCAGGAAGTCGTGTACCCTCCCGGCACCCAGCCCAGTGCTGGAACCGGGTTTTGTGCTAACGTCATCCCCCTCCGGCCACAGCAGGAACATTGTGCCCTGCAGAAGGCTGGTAGACGCTCCAGTTCTGACCAGTCTCAGGCCACTTGGGATGTGAGAGCTAATCTGTGAGATCAGTGTGGTGACATTCTAATGAGAGCTTTCAGGGCAAAGATTTCTGAATGTACCCTCAGAAATACAACTCCCCCGCCTTCAGTAGGCCACCCCTGACAGGCACCACCACGGTGCAGGAGACCCGCCTCTCTCATCTCCTCTCCCCAATCCAGACTCCTAACATTTACTGAGCACTTTCTACATGCCAGGCAGCGTTCTGAGTGCCGGCTCAGGTGACCGTGTAATAACTTAGTCCATTCAGGCTACCGTAACGGAATACCAGACGCAGGGTGGCTTATCAACAACAGACACTTATTCCTCACACCCCTAGGGGCAGGGAAGTCCAAGACGAAGGTGGCAGCAGATCCAGTGTCTGGGGGGAGCCCAATTTCTGGTTCACTGATGCTACCTTCTCACTAGATATGTCCTCGCATGGCAGAGGGGTGAGGGAACTCTCTGGAGTCCTTTTATAAGGGCACTAATCCCATTCCTGAGGGCTCCACCCTCATGGCCTAATCACCTCCCAAACACACTATCTCCAACACTGTGTTCCTACCAAACGGCCACACTTCTAGGGACAATGCATTGCAACTCTGTTTACGATAACAATGGAGTCTAATATCATGGACCTTATTTGTTGTCAAGCATTTCATCATCACCACGGCCCTTACTTTCATAATGGAGGAGACTGAGGCACTGTGTGGAGTCGCCCTGCTAGAACAGGAGCTCCTTGAGCTTGTTTATCGCTGTACCATCTATGCTTGGCTTGGTGATGATTTGAATCAATGACTTGAAAGAATGAATGAAGGATGTGCTCTTCTAAGTGTTCATCTGATGAAAGCCGCTAGCCCCAGGAGACCAAACATGTTGACTCCTCATAGGTCCTTGGTGGCAGTCCAGGTGGAGGCGTGGGTTGTAGTTAGTGTCATTCGGGGTTCTTTGGGTGTGTGTGTCTGCTGTGCAGCAGATCACCCCCAACTCCATTGTTTAGAGCAGCAACAGTTTATCTCTAATGATTCTGTTGATGGCCAGGGGGTTCTTCTGCTTCATGTGATATCAGCTGCAAGATCCGAAATGGCTCCACTCAGATGCCTGGCCACTAGTGCTGGTCACACGACAGGAGCTCCGTGGGGGCCATCAGCTAAATGGCTCTAGTCTCCTCCACGTGACCTTTTCTCACGGCTGTTTGTGCTTCCTTACAGTGTGGGGCTCTCAGGGCAGCCTGGCTGCTAAGCCTGCAGAAGAGGAAAGCTGCCAGGCCTTCCTAAGGCTTTAGCTTGGGAAGTTCTAGGGAGCTCAGAGCAGGAGTTGCTGGCAGCCCCCAAGGTTCCAATGGGACAGACACACCCCTGCTTTTTCCTTCTGCCCTTGACACTCCATGTGAGAGTCAGGGCCCCAGTGAGAGTCTGATTCGCCAACTTTGGTCACACGATCGCCCCTTGGTTACATGGCAAGAGAAGGTAGGGCCTCCTGGCAAGGGGAGAGCATCCTCGAAAGGAAATTGGGATGCTGTTGTCAAAAGAAGGGGGCCAGATGCTGGACAGACAAACAGTTAGAAAGCTCTGCATACCCCCTGAATAAGCAGCTCTGCCGCGGGATGAGCCCTGAACATTTTTATATGAATGAATGAATGAATAGCAGATGGATGGGTTAGAGGTGCTTTTCATTCAGATGGGCTGAATGAATGAGTGAATTTTTTTTAAGTCTAGTGTAAGTAGAATGCCCAAAACTGTATGGCAGCTCTTCAAGGACAAAGGCCCCATAGCTCAGGCACTGCTGGGGGTCTGGGAACCCTATTCACCTTATGGGGCAAAGCCAGCTCCCAGAATCCCTGCCACACCTCAGCATCCCCACCCCAAGGATGGGGATGGTTGGAGTTGACATCTGGAAGAGAGAGCAAACATGGTAATGAGGGAGAAGCTGGCATGATGGGTGTGCTCCCACCTCCCCCAGACCGCACCCCACCATGGACACTGGCAACCCAGTTCTCACGCCCTCTCTTGCAGTCACTGTACACCTGTGTACACAGTACACCTGGAGACACCCACTGAGGCCCCCAGCAGCGGTAAGACCACCAGTTGCAGACACTGATCTGAGCTTGAAGAGCACCTCTGACCCATGGCTGTGCTCCCACTTGACGGTCTATTTCCAGCTGCTAATTAGATTGCACAGCCTGCCAGGGTTGGAAATGGACCTGTCATTCCAAATTCCCTCGACTCGCATCTCTAAATTTAGCGGGTTATTTGGTCAAAGTAGCTTCAGACTCCCTCCCTGCCTATGAGTACAAGCATCTCAAATAATTGTAAGCGTCGGACCGTTTCCAAGGTGAGCTAATGAGAAGCTATCTGCTAATAGCAGGGGCATGATGGGCGAGGATGGAGCACACGGCTGTGGATTGGGTGGAAAGGAAGAAATAATTGGATTATTCATACCGGCCAGTCAAAATAGCCTTTTATCCCTTTTATGTTCTTCTCGAAGGAAGCTACAATCTCTGGAAACATAAATACGTGTTCTGTGGGGAGAAACAGAACTGAGAGAGTGTGGGGTTAAAAAAGGGGAGGGGGTGTGACTGGAATTGTCAGTCCTGGCACAGGCAGTCTGCACTGGGAACCAGCCCACAGTTAGGCGTGAATAATGACTCTGTTCAGGTCCGACTTTATTGCTTTTGGCCAAAGGCCTTTTGCAGAAATAACTTTGTAACTTGCTGCCAGGGAAGCTTTTGTCCTCAGCAAAGACAAAAGAACAAAGAACAGAAGTGGGAATGTCTGTATCTGATTCCCATTTCCCCTAAACACGGAGGAGGGACAGCAGGTGTGGCCTACCTGGAGGCGTGAGCTGGGGGTAGGCGGTCTAGCCTCACCTATGCCAGACTGCCACTCCACTCCTTCCTCCTGCCATACTGATCTTTATACTGTCCTTCAAGCAGACCAAGCTCACTCCCACCACAGGGCCTTTGCACTGCTTTTTCCTTTGCTTAGAAAGCATTTCACCCACAACTGACTTCTCACCCCCCTTTCGTTTTCAGCTCAAACATCACCTCCTCCTAGAGGCCTCCCCCAATTTACTCTCTCCTGTGACTTGATAATTTCTCTCAAAGCTCATAAGAAAATCTGAAATTCATCTTCATTTATTCATTATCTGTCTTCCCCACCAGAATGTCAGCTCCTTGAGGACAGAGGCCTGGTCTGCCTTATGTCCACTGCTGTTAACCAGCATCCCTCCCAGCACCTGGCACAGAGTAGGTGCTCGGAAAAGATCAGATGGCTTTGAAGGGTTACAAATAGTCTCCCAGTCCAACTCCTGCTCAGTATTTAAAATGTCTTAATGTTTCACTTTGGAAACCGTGTCTCCAGTGAGGTTCAGTCCCCACCCTTCCCTGTTCCCCTAAATCCAGCCACATCACCCATTTAATTCTCCTGCCTGGACCTGCATGCATTTGAGTTTGTCTCCCCACTTTAGACAAAGGCCACTGCAGACAGGTGTCTCCCTCCAAAGGTAACCAAACATCAGGCTTCTTGTGAACCCAGGCCTTGGGCCGGCCCTCTGGGCTCCAGGGACCCAGTCCATGGTCTGGATAAAGGGCGGCCCTCTTTCTGGGGGTCCTTGTATGGGCCGGAAGTGACTACGAATCTCAGTGAGCAGGTCATTCCCTTTTCTTCTCTTCCAAGCCCTCTAACATCAAGGAGGGAGTCCCATTAGCCCTTCCTGCCTGGTCTTCAGGAGGCCTGCTCCCCTTGTAAGAAACAGCTCGGTGCCCTTGGCAAGCAAGAATTGAACCACAAGGTCATTGCCTGTAACAGGTAGAGACCAGGGATACTGCTAAACACCCTACAATGCACAGGGTGACCCACACAGAAAGCAGTGACCTGGCCCCAATGTCACTGGTGCCAAGCGGAGAGACCCTGGTTTAGGGCACGGGATGCTCATTCCCCATCTTTTGTTGATAAATTTACTGAAAGAAGAAAGGCAGTGAATGAGAGCTAAACCTGGCACCAGTGAGAAGCAGGTGACAAGCCGGCTTCCGAGCCCCTGACATACGATGGAGTGCCCAGGCAAGGGTGTGTCCTGCCACCCCTCTCAGGGCAGACACTGGCTCCCACAGCAGAAGCCCCTGCCACTGGGCACGTCCGGGGAGCTGCCTGTGAAGCGGCTGCGGTTGGGAGACGCCGCATTGCCTAGGCCGAGCTCTAGCAGGTTGGGAGCTGTTTGCACCTCTCCCGCCCAGCCAGCCTGTTACTGCCCCTCCCAACCCGGAGCCCTGGCCGGGCACCCCACCAGCGTAAGTCTCCCACCACAGACAAGCCAGCGGCCACGCCATGAGACTGGGGACATCAGCTTCTCCTCCTGGGTGGCTTCCCTGTCCGGGGTGGCCCTGAGCTCACAGGGACAAAGGGCAGAGCCCGAGAGCGTCATTTCTCACATTGGCGGGGGAAGGCCTGGGGAAGTGAGGGCCACTTCCCCAAAATCAGTTCCCACTTCGGTTTGGCTTTAAGTGGCTTCCTTTCTACCGAAGAACAAGGCAGAGGGAAGTTG
Source organism: Myotis brandtii (assembly GCF_000412655.1). Classification (NCBI taxonomy): domain Eukaryota; kingdom Metazoa; phylum Chordata; class Mammalia; order Chiroptera; family Vespertilionidae; genus Myotis; species Myotis brandtii. Next base: position 1,578,310 of record NW_005355881.1, on the reverse strand, counting down.
GGGGTTTTGTTTTTGTTTTGTTTTTTAAGTGCGAATAGAGAAATGTTGTCAGTGCAGGTATGATGAGGAAATTCCGTGCTTTGAAGTTAAGAGGGGAGATTGTCGCTGTAGCTTCCACGTCCAGGGCAAGCCTTTCTGTTTGCCTCTCTGGTCCCTTCAGAACCTCCTGCCAACCACCATGGATGTAACCTCTTCGGGTCGCATGAGGAGGAGCGGGGTCGGGACAGCCTTCAGGTCACCCCAGCCACAGAAGCTTGGCAGATGCAGACACTGAACCTGACGCACGTGGAGTTTCACTTCCTAGCAGGGTGAGGTGCAGGGGCGTGGCCCACAGGTTCTCACCCCCCGCTGTGCCCAGGCCTCTGTGACTTGGCCACGTCTGCTGTGTTTTCCACGATGGCCGTAGGATACCCCACCTCCTCACTTTCGGTGCCCATTGCATGTTCCTCAGACACCCAGGCGCATTCCTCTCTCAGGACATTTGCGCTTGTTTTTCCTGTGCCTGGAACGCTGTTTCCCTCAATGTCTGCAAGGCACATCCTTCACCTCCTTCAGGACTCTGCACAATGTAGTCTTTGAGAGGCCTTTGCTGGTCCCCATCCCCCGACCCCCCATATAAAATTGCAGCCTTCCCCCCACTAGAGCTTCTACCTCCTTCTCTCGCGTCATCTCAGGATGTGTGTGTCTGATCCATGAACGATGGTCATTTCTGGGTCCTCGGCATGTAGCCTAGGGCCTGTGCGTGGCAGGTGCTCAGTAAATATTTGTTGACGGAGGAATTAGGACCCCAGCTGCGCCAGGCCTGGGGCTGTGGGGTTAGAAGGAAACAGCCCCTCCCCATGTGGAGCTTCCAGTGGGAACAGCAACCCCCCACAAAATAGAAACCTGAACAGAAGGTGCATCGAGGAATTGCGAGCTGTGAGGAGTGCTCTCAAGAGAATAAACCTGGGTCGAGGCTGGGAGTGACAGAGGGAGGCCTGCTTCCGGAAGGGGGCCCAGGGAAGGCGCTCTCCACCTGTCCAACTGCACCCATCCCAAACGTGCAGGCCACGCCCAGGGAATAGTCTGTTTTTCTTGATGAGGAAACTGAGGCTGAATCAGGACCAGAAGTCATGACTCCCACACCCACGTTCCTTTTATCAGTTAACAAATAAGAATGAGGGAAGTTTGCCTGTGATAAGCCCTAGAATTGGGCACAGGCCTTCCGCTCAAACGCTGTGTTGTCAGATGTCTCTATACAGAGGCCGAAGGTGGCTGGGATGCCACCTGAGTCAACACTCTGCCTCCAGCTCGCTCTGCCATCTGGGCTCATTCGGTTGCAAGTGACAGAGAGAGCTACTCGGAGTGACCTAAGAAAAAAGAATTTGACTCATGTCCCTTAAGAGTCATAGTGTTGAGAAAGTTGACCTAAAAACAAAGAAAACTAGTTGGACATAGAAGAATCTATTGGTGCAAACACATGAACAAAGAACCCAGAGGTAAATCCTCCTCAGGCTTAGCTGGATCCAGTGTTTTCAAGACCCAAGTACATTCCATTCCACAGCTCTATTTCCTGTGTGTGGGCTTCGCTCGGACTCCATATGGAGTCAGAGTCTTCCCTCACCTGATGTTGAAAAGACATGGAATAAATTAGCCAGTTGGAAAGAGTAGGCCAAAGTGCTTAGATTAATCAGATTGGCCAATCACTGAGGTAGGGAGATTGGAAGGCCCTGATTGGCTCAGGTCTGGGTCTCATGGTCTAGCCTTAGAGCTTTGTAGCTGGGACCTAATTTAAACCTTAGGGACCATGGATCAGACAGAAAAAAAATCCCAAATAAAAACTGGGCACTGTTACAGAAAGTAGAGTGAGAAAATGCTAGGTGGCCCAAAGCCAGCATTTATGGAGTGCTTACTGTATACAGTTCTGTCACAAAGCCTTCACAGTATTAAGCAATTTCATCCTCACAGCTCTACCAGTGCTGTTATTGGGACCACTTTACAGGTGGAGATACTGAGGCCACAAGAGGTTAACTTACCTGCCCAACATCTAGTAAGCAGTGGAGTAACAATTCAAACCCAGGCAGCCTGGCTCCAGCTGCCCCCCGACCCCTTTTCTGCGCCTGTCAGCTCCATAAGAAGAGTTGTGTCTGTTTTTTCCCACTGGTCATGAAACAGTGCATAGCACATAGCAGATGCTCAGACATTTGAGCGTGTGAATTATATGGCCTCTCAAACACGCACTCACTTGACATGCAAAACCTTGTGATGCTCAACTTCCCAAGACTTCGAATATCTTGTTTCTAAACTTTCTTTGAGCTCTGACTGTATTACATATAGAAAATCCATGGCCCCGGCCTGACTGTTCACCTGTGGTTTGCCGTTACTACAGTCCTGTTTTCTGACCCTCCTCACCTTTAGCTGGAGTCTGTCGACCCCAGGTTTTGATATATGGACTCCTTAGAATCTCACCTCCATGAGGGCAGGGACCTCCTCTACCACCACCACCCCCCCCCCCCCAACAGCTGTTTGAAGCACCAAGAACTGTGCCTGGCACACAGTAGGCGTTTGAGACTTTCTTGTTGCATGAATAGTTATGTGGACTAATGGGTTCTTAAGCCCCTCTCTTTATGCCCTAATTTCCTTTCCAGATCCTGAGCCCTTGTCTTGAAATCTGATCTTATTCTCCTCCCTCCGAAGGACCCTTTTCTTGCCCCCCTGTCTTGCTCTTGAGAGCTGGTTTGGTTCTCTGCTCCAGCTGGAATCCCAAGAGCAGGCACGAAGAGCCACCAGATGCCCGGGACCTGGGCAAGGGAGTCGGGGAGTTGGTGGCCTGTGGGTTACAGGAGCTCCCGTCCTTCCTGTGACAGCCCTGGAGAGGAGGAGAGAAGGCTGAAAAAACCTATGTCCAGGAAGAAGGGGAGACACCAGGGAGTGTAAGGTTTAACAGATGTGTGTGTGTCATCCCCTGTCTAGACAACTTCTGGGCTGGAGATTCAGGACCACACATTTCCACCCCTCCCACTGCCTGCTATTTACTGGAGCTGTTTCCCCTCCCTGAGGCACCCTGTACTCCACCCACTTCTTCAGGGTCTACCCAAATCCTGTAGGTTCCTCAGACCTCTGTTCCTCTTAGACTTCTCAAACTTGACTCTGTAAAGACTCCTCCTGGCAGCCCTCCCTGACTTCCCCCAGGCCAGCAGTTTCCCCCTTCTTCTTCCTGTTTGTGCATCACACTTAACCTCAGCCTCTTGTGTCACTCATCACTTTCCAAGTGAGCGCAGGAGTCAAGAGATGGTTCTGGGGTCAGAAGTCCTGGGTGCAGATCTCAGCTGTGCTGTCTGCTTGCTGTGTCAGTGCTGCAGAAAACAGGTGGTGCTCTCCACCCAAAGTGTGAGCAGAGTGTAAGAAAATGAGTCACACAGACCTCTGGGGCTGGGCCGGCAGGGGGCATGTGCTGGAACCTGGAGAGGGCCGCCCACTGGAGCTGCGGCCCTCAGGAAAGCAATGGCAGCATGTGGTCATTTCCCAGGAAGGGGCCAAGGAGGGCATCTGGGAAGTACCCAGCCCCTCTCTCTTCCCTTTCTCCCTGCCAGGAGCCCAGCATGTGGTCATTTCCCAGGAAGGGGCCAAGGAGGGCATCTGGGAAGTACCCAGCCCCTCTCTCTTCCCTTTCTCCCTACCAGGAGCCAGAGAGTACGGAGCCCATTAATGTGGTCCATCCAAGTGAACCTCCCAAGCCACAAGGAAGGGAGGAGAGAGGACGGTGAGGGGTGGGTCAAGGGATGGTATCCAGCATCAAGTGGTGGTGTTGTGGTGGCAGGAACCACGGCACCAGGTGCTAGACCCGTGGCTTCAGCCACCTAGATTCTTGACTTCTGGCTAGGAAAGAATTCAGAGCCAAGACTCAAACTAGAAGAGAACATCATCTATATATATAAAAGCCTAAGTGACCGTTACGACCGGATGACCGGCTGGTAGCTGTGACAAGCACTGACCACCAGGGGGCAGATGCTCAATGCAGGAGCTGCCCCCTGGTGGTCAATGTGCTCCCACAGCCAACCTCCTGCAGCTGGCCAACCTCCCGAGGGACCCCACCCCTGCACAAATTCGTGCACTGGACCTCTAGTTTATTTACAAAATCACAGCGGTGGGAGAAGTAATTCAGAGAAAAAATGAGCTTAGAAAACAAGTTGTAGAGGCTAAGGAAGGGCCCTTGGAGCTTAGAAGTGAGGAAGACCGAGGTGACACGCTTGGGGGGTAGGAGGGGCAGAGAGGGCTAGAGGGAAGAGAAAGAGAAAGGTTTTTTGCTATCCCAGGAGGGAGGGCGAGCTGGGTCTTCCCTTCTAAGGGTTTTAAGGGCGGAGATTTTAGGGGAGGTCCCAGGGAAAGATCTCAATAGAATATTCAGCAGCTTTCCAGGTGTGTCCTCTTACGGTTTAGGTCTCCACTGATGGATTGGTTGACGCCAGGGCAGGGGGTCATTATGCAATGCAGCTGGTCCTGAGGTCAGCCATGGGGTCACTGTCTGGTTTTGTTGCTTATCTGGGCCTGGAGCTGAAATACAACTGAGGCCTAAATGTTATCTCTAGGGAGGAAGGTCAGGGGATCCAAACCTCATGACCATCCATATCATATACTAGGGGAGGAAAGGTCACCCCGGGGGCAAGTTTCCACCCTACAGTTGATTGTCGACTGCTAGACACCCAGGGCTTTCCGGCCTGGTGACCGTCTGTATCTGGCCCATGGTCCTTGCCCTGCTCGTGTCTGTCTACTGCCTACCACAGTGTGACCTTGGGCCAGTTCTTGGACCTCTCCATGCTCAGCTTGCTCATCTGCTACTCATAATGTTGTTGTAAGGGCGACATGACTTAGCACAGGAAAAGTGCTGAAAATAGGGCAGAGCCCAAGATAAACACACCATAAATTTTAGTTTTTCTTCATCATTATTATATTTGGGAGTTTATTGTGTAAGTCTGGATGCTTCCTTTTGCAGATGACAGCCCCAACTCAGACAAGCTTAAGCAACAAGGGGCACTTGTTTCAGCCTGTGACTGACTACTTGGTTCAGCCTAGTGTCACCAGCATCCCCTCTCAGGCTCCAGTTGGTACGCAGGCTGGGCTCACCCCCTTGCCTGCACCCAGCAGCCCACTCTATAATTTCTTCCCTCCCTCTGGTTGGCCAGGCCTCGGTCACATGTCTATCTCTGGGCCAATCACTGGAGCGAGAGAGATGGGATGTGCTGATTGGCTCCACCTGGGTCACATGTTCCACCCTACATTCAAACTGTACATTATCAGAATAAGGGAGCGGCAGTGCCCCCAATCACAACTGGAGTACTATACCCAGGAGGGAGAAAATGTTTGCTGAGTCAGTAAATACCTTGAGTATCTGCTGTCTTCAGCACTGTTTTAGGTGTTGGTGATTCAGGAAGCAGATGTGAACAAAGCTGACAAAAATCTGTGCCCTTAGGAAGCTAATGTTTTAGTCCAGGAAACCCACAAAGAAATAAAATATCTAGTCAGAAGTTGTTAATGCTCCTAGGGAGGGAAGAGATTTCAATTTTCGCCTCAAGGAGGTGAGGAAGGGGCCGTGAAGACATCTGGGTGAAGGCTCTAGGCCAGCCGTGGGCAAACTAAAAAATAAAACTAAAAAAAAAAAAGACCGTACCCTTTTATGTAATGATGTTTACTTTGAATTTATATTAGTTCACACAAACACTCCATCCATGCTTTTGTTCCGGCCCTCCGGTCCAGTTTAAGAACCCATTGTGGCCCTCGAGTCAAAAAGTTTGCCCACCCCTGCTCTAGGCAGTGCTGGGAGCAGCACGTGCAAAGGCCCGGGGGTGGCCTGTTTTGAGGAATGTCATGGAGGCCATGTGTGGCTAGTGCTGAGTGGGCAAGGGGGAAAGTAAAAGGTGATTACGTCAGAGAGGGGATGGAGCCAACTGTGTATAATCTCATAAGCCTTTTGGAGGGTTTGAGGGGTTTATTCTGCACGAAATGGGAGTCCTTGAAGGGTTTGCAGGGGAGGGAAATGGCCTCTTTTAACAGGTTCCTTCTGGCTGCTTGATGGAAGGAGGTGAGGGTGGAAGCAGGGAAACCAGTTAGGAGGCTGTTATAATCCAGGCAGGATTATCCTCCCACCTAACACTGTGCCTCACACATATTTGGCCCTAAACAAACACTTGTAAAGTAAATGAAGGAAGACATAAGTGCCCGGGCTCTGGACCACCTAGGAGGGTCTCCCAGTCTGCAGCCGAGGCTCCGGCACACAGGGCATCTCCGCACACCCCACACTCTCCTTTCTTCCCACCTCCCTGTGCGTTCTCCTGTCTGGGCAATGCCTTGTCCTGCCTCTGGCCACTTCCTCTCCCACCCCCCTCAGCTGCCTGATCATTTCCAACCTCCTCTTGACTTCTCTGGTTGGATTCAGGATCCCCAGAGGAAAACAGCTATCTGAGTCTTCCTGGACAGGCCTGGGGAGGTCCCAGAGGTTCCCCAAAGTTGTGGTATGCAGGGGTGGGGGTTGTCGGTCACCCTCAGACCTGCTCCTCTCTGCAGATGGGCAGATAGACCCAGACGCGGGGTGATGTTTCCGAACGCTTGGGACGTTAGGCGTTTCCTGAGATGTCATCCTGGTCTGGGAAGGTCTGTGAGAAAACACTGGGTGAAGGGAAGGGGCTGGAGGGACCCTGCCTGCCACAAGCCGGTGGGATGAGGGGGTGTCCGTGAGACGGACAGAACACGGTCATCTGTACGGATTCTCCAGATCCTCTCTCGGTTCGGCGACTTCAAATCTTTTACCAAGAGGGAGAAAAATGGAGGCAGAACCCCTTGTGTCATTTTTTCATTGATTCCTTCGGCATCTGGAGAGAGACGGGCACAAGGCCAGGGGAAGTCAGAGCCGGGGAATTCATCAAAATCGGCCCATTGATGACTTGCTCTGATGAAATAATTAGCTCCTGTTCTCTGGTTGCAGAGCTTTGACTTCCATCCAGAGCAGGAGCATCCTGACGGGTGGACTGTCGCTGCCCAGAAAGGGGGGCAGGGGTTGCTAAGAAGACAACACAGGTGCCCTGCACACATTCCCAGCTCCACCCACCATCTGGCCCAGGGCTCCCAATACAGGCTGCAGCTCCCAGCTCCCCGGGACCTCACATCACAGGCCCAGGGCCAAAAAGGCCCTCGGGGGCACCTGGTGGCCACCTACTCCGTCATTGAGCAAATATGAAAACGGAGGCTAGGAGACTGAGGAACTTGCCCAGAGATCTACTTCAAGGAGGTTCTGGTTGAGCAGGCTAATTCCCGCCACCCACTGAGCATGTGATCATGGGAAAGTGTGTTACTCTCTGGGCCTCAGCTTCCTCGTTCATAACATTAACATGCGTGTGATATCAGTGGGTGGATGTGCAGATGAAACGAGTTGAAGCATTGCCAACTGCCAATAAGCATTTGCTGTTATCACTTCTGGTATGAGAGTTGCTGTCTGTAGGGATCCTGTGTCAATTCTCTCGATACTTGATCCCTCGGAAGCATTGCCAACTGCCAATAAGCATTTGCTGTTATCGCTTCTGGTATAAGAGAGTTGCTGTGTGTAGGGCATCCCGTGGCAATTCTCTCGATACTTGATCCCTCAAAGTCAACCTGAAGGAGCATGAATGTGCATTTTAATGGGTGTACAAAGCACAAAGCATCCTGGTGTGTTTTCCAGGGGGCACATGGACCCATAAACAGCATGATTTGAGGACCCCATGATCTGGGATAATTCAGGGACTCGTTAGATGGCTAGAGCTTGCCTCCTTTCCACCTCTCCAAAGCCTCCCACTACCTCCAGGAGAGATGGTGCTAATATGCGTTGACGCCTTTAATACCTGCTCATCTCCCTTAAATAGAGAGGGCAGGTCAAGAACGGGCGAGACAGGGCTGGCCTTGGAGCCTTCAACATGAACTCGATGCTGTGATGCTGTGAGACCGAGTTAACACTGTGTCTGTTTTCTTTGACTTTGTTTGCGTGGTTCCCTGCTACAGAGAAGGTTTGCTGATTTTCCATTTATCCTTGGATACGTTTCCTTTTTCAGAATCACGTACTTATGTTTTTATTTTCAAATGCGTTCCTTTAAAGAAGCGCCTAAAGCAGATAATGGAAGGACTGTGCGGGAAGGGCAGACGTCGGGGTTGTGGCATTGGAGTGGAAGAAGCTGGGATACGTGAGATTAATGGTGAAGGGCCCACGCTGAGCAGGGAGAGCAGAGGCCAAACCCTGTCTCTGTCACTTTCTCTCGGGATCATCATAGGACCGTTAGGCCTCACCGGTTCTCAGCTGTAAAATGGGGATAATACTGGCCTAGTGCCTGTGTGAGGCAGGAGGTGTGGGGATGGACCAAGATGCTGTGAACAGAGTGCCCGACGCAAGACCCAGCTGCAGTGATAGTAATAACCTAATAACAGGTCACACTGTCAGCGATGTGTTCCGGTCAATACCATGTGCCAGGCACTACTGGTCTCAGCACTCTATTAACTCGTTAATCCCTTTCACCCATTTTATAGATGAGGAAACTGAGACACAGAGGTGTTTTTAAGTTACTTGCCCAGGGTCACCCAGCAAGTAACTCCCAAGTCCACATCTTAGCTGGCACACGACGTGGCACCAAGCAGGTGCCCAGTGCACGGCGGATGCAAGGGCTCTGGCCGCCGAGAGACGTGTGTTTTGCAGATTCTGGGGATGAAGATGGAAGTCGGTGCTTGTCCTCCAGCCCCATGAAACTCACGGTTCTCAGTCAGCTGCCCTGATAACGTGATGTCCTGTCGGAGGCCCCTGAGGCGGGGGGCCCTGTGTGGAGCCTGCCCCTGCTCCCCTAGGGAGAGGGGATTGAAGGCACTGCTCTCAGAGGCAGGCTAGGGAGCCGGGGATAGGGAGCAGACAAGGAATGGTGCAGCTCTCGGGAACTAGCAAGAGAGGGGAGCCATGACTGCCCCAGGCTCAGAGGGCAAGAGTGGGGACGGACACCCAGAACTGGGGGACAGCTGGAGCTGGGAGGGGCCCCGGCTGGAACTGCGGGCAGACTGGAGAGCCACAGGGCTGGGAGCCACTTGCTGCTGGAGAGGGAGCAGAGGAGAGTAGGGATGCTGATTGCCCACTCCTCCCGCCCTGCAGCCTCCCAGCAGGGCTTCCACTGGCGGAACCAGCAGGAAGCCAGAGATGCAGTCTGCAGCGTTCTGCTTCCTGGGGCACCGAGCAGGACGGAGAATGGACCAGGGGACAAAGATCAGCCACCCCTCGACCCTTCCTGGGGTCTTTTCAACCACAGAGTAGCCAACTCCTCCTTGGCGGCCAGGAAGGGTGATGGGGAAGGCATTGCTGCCAGAGGTCTCCGAGCCACTGAGCCTCGGGACCCAGGTTAGTGTGCAGCCCTGCCGAGCCCAGCAGAGCTCAGAGGACCTTAACAAAACCTCCACTCCTTTATTTATTTGAATATGTATTTGGCACCTGCTACGTGCCAAGCACAATCCCAGGTGCTGGGGACAAAGCTGTGATTAACACGGGCCCACTTCCTGTCCTCATGGAGCTGACCCTTCAGTGGGGGGGTGGTGGGGGACTGGGCAGTAAATAAGACAATTGCCGGTTGTAGTAGGGATTTAGGGGAATAAAACAGGTTATACAATACAGAGAATGCCTCGGGTGGGGGCAGGCACCACTTTTGATAGGTGGTCAGTGCAGCCTCTCCGAGAAGGTGACATTTGTGCCAAGACTCGTCAGCGGGGAATGAGCCCATCATACAAAATCTGGGGACAGACTCTTCCAGGTTGAAGGAGGAGCAAGTGCAAAGGCCCTGGGGCAGGAACAAGCTTGACTTGTCCAAGCAGCAGAAAGAAGCCAGTGGGGCAGGAGAGCAATTGAGATGAAGGGGGAAAGGTGGGCAGGGGCTGGATCACATGGGCCCTGGTGGCCTGGTGGGGAGTTTGCATTTTATTGCCTGAGCCCTGAGAAGCCAGGGGAGGGTCTAAGCAAGTAAGTGACGGGGTCAAGGGTGAGATGAGTGCCTTGCACTTGTACCGCCTGGAGTGAGTGCCTCACTGAGTGGTATGACCTGGTTTCAGTTTTCGGAAATTCACACTGGCTGCCCTGGGGACAAAGGAAGGGGCCAAGGGTGGGGACAGGGAGGAGACCCCGCAAAAGGCTTTTGTAGCCCCAAGGAGAAATGAAGGCAGCATTCCGCTCTGCAGAAACTGGGGCCCTTGCCGAGCTCCCTGAGCCTTGGGGTGGGGTTCCCCATGGTCCTTCAAGGTCACAAGGAGGGTGACTCAGCCTGACTCCATCAAGCTTGGTTTCCTCTCAACACGTCTGCTCTCTCTCTCTCTCTCTCTCTCTCTCTCTCTCTCTCTCTCGCGTGCCTTAAATAAATGAGACCAAAAGTCTCTATCTGGACAGGACTTGAAGGCTCATTTCCTCAAGAAATAGAAAAATGACCGCAGAGACCTGCCTGCGCCAAGCTCACCCCCCCACACACACACACACCCCCCGCCGCCCGTCCCCCAGCTTTGCGTGTGACCTGACCTGGGGTGTGGTGGGATGGGGGGGTGACTGAGGTCACAGTGGAATGTGACAGCTCTTCTGTCATTTTGTTTATTCGACCTAAAACTAATAGAATAACTTGCCCAGCTCTGGGTGTTGGCAGGTAGCCTTCACACACATCCCGACTGCATCAGGTTCTAATAACAGCCGTGTCTCCCCATGTCCCCCACTGGCTTACTGACGGGGAAACCGAGCTGGTGAGTGATGGAGTCGGGGCTGAAGCATGGGGAGCCGTCCAGCCCAGAGTGGATGGGCGCCATTCCCGCCCTGCTCTCCCGGCCCCGCCCTGAGCCACAGGCTGCCTGGGAGCCGGCTGCAGCCCCCTCCCGTCTGCCCACTGAGAAGAGATGGCCAGAAAAGGCCGCTCCCCCAAAGTGGGCTGCTTCCTTTCCTTTCTCTGGGGTGCTTTGTCTGTGGAAGTGGTTGTGTGGTTCAGTGACCGGCTGACCATCGGACTTGGGGCTTGAGCTGCCACCAGCACATCCAGCCGCCCGCGGGTCCAGGGGACAGTTCTGGCTGCAGAAGTGGTCACTGGAGGCTTCCCCACCGGCCTGTTGCTGAGCAAATGGCAAATAACTTTTCTCGTCACTTGAGCCGTGTTAGATGTTTGCTCGGCTAGAGCCGCCCTGATCAGATAAACTGTCCCTGTCCGTGCCAGAGGCCATCGGACGCCTCGTTATGCAAGTCTGAGCGGCCACAGCCGTACCGAAAGGTTGACCTGGTTCTCTTCCTGCTCCTTTAGATCCGTGAGCAGAGAGGGAAGAGGGCAAAGGAACAAGTCCACCAGGCGCAGCTCCAGACTCCTGCCTCCTGCAAGAAGGGACAGATCAACAGAAACATAAAATGGCCCGCCCCGGCCTCCTGCTCTGCCTGCTCTCCGCCGCTGTCCTCCCTCTGCTGGGCGGGAGCTCCTCCTTCCTGTCGCACCACCGCCTGAAAGGCAGGTTCCAGAGGGACCGCAGAAACATCCGCCCCAACATCATCCTGGTGCTCACAGATGACCAGGACGTCGAGCTCGGTAAGCACCCGGCCAGCAGGTGGCACCTACCCGGGCCCCCAGGGCCACCTGCTGGGGCGAAGGCTCCCGACGCAGGTGCTCATGTCAAGCTGTAGAGTCACTTCTAGTGGATTTAACCAAGTCACAGGGGTGGCCCACACCTGTGGACTCGCAAGGTGAGGGGTCTCCAGCCTTTTCCTAATGCAAAACCCTTCCTGGATTTCTCCAAACCCTTCTGAAGAAGACACGTTAAGACCAGTTCATATGTTCCTCTGATTTCTGTTGAGTACCTGCCATGTGCCAGGCATGGTTCCAGGGCCTGGAGCCTCAGGAATGATGAGGAAGGCACAGGCCTGCGCTCAGGGAGGGAGGGAGACAGACCATCCGTGCGACTGCCATTCACATGTAAAATGAAGTGATGCCCGTGGTTCCTTAGGTTTGATGGTGCTGGATGTTTTGTAAAGCAGTGTCACAAGCACGATCTCATTAGATAAGCCTGTGTGTGTATCATAATAGCCGTTTTACGTTATTTTAAAATGAAGGGATTGAAGGGGGTCCCACAGCTGGAAAGAGGGACTGAAACCCATCGGACTCCGTGTCGTTCTGGGCCCTCCTGGCAGAGCGAGGCTTGGTCCTGCCCTGTCACCCTCGCTCTCCTGCCTGAGCGTCTGTGCCCAGTGGTCAGGCCAGGGTCACAGTCAGGGCTTAGAAAATTAATTATTAATTAATTAGAATAACTTCAAGAAGGAGCAATGCTCCTGTGAACCTGAAGAGGGCGCTGTGCTGGATGGCACGGTGGTTGGAGCTGCTTTGGGTTGGTCATCAGGGAGGGCTCTCGGAGGTGGTAATGTTTGTGCTGACACTGAACAGACGGAACCACCCTCCCGTGCATAGGAATACACACATACATGTGTGAGCCCCTGCTCCACCCACCTCAACAGCTGTGGGTGGGCTCAGCTTCCGGGTGGCATCCAGGGGCAGGAAGCCATCCCTGTTGGCAGTGACCTGACCCAGTTCACAGAGATGTTGTCTCTGGTCCTGAGCTTCCTCCCCACGCAGCACTGTGGGCTCCAGGTAGAGCGGGTGAGACGGGCCCTTGCCTAGTTTAGACCACTTACACAGATGGCAGGCAGGCCCGGCAAGGCTGTGCCCCAGGGCTTCTCCAGCTCAGGCTTCCACACCTCCCCTTTATTCCTCACACAAGCCACTCCTGGGCCACACCTTTGGTTTATTGTATAAACCCGTGGTCGGCAAACCGCGGCTCTTGGGCCCCTTGAGTGTGGCTCTTCCATAAAATACCACGTGTGGGCGCGCACATACAGTGCGATTGAAACTTCGAGGCCCATGTGCAGAAGTCGGTATTTTGTGGAAGAGCCACACTCAAGGGGCCAAAGAGCCGCATGTGGCTCGCGAGCCGCGGTTTGCCGAGCCGCAGTTTGCCGACCACTGGTATAAACCATCCCCCCTGCCTTCCTCAATAAGACATGGGCTCCTCCACCCAAGCTGTGGGTGGCTTCATTTGCATGGGAAAGAGACCCCATAAATGAGGCCACCGAGAGTGAGGCCTCCAGAAAGTCTCACTTGGACTTTCTACTCCCCTGTCTCAATCTGCATGTATGTTTCCAGCCCACCTTTGAGGCTCTCCCAAGTGGAAACCGTTCTTCTTATCTTGTGCCTTCTCCCTGTTGAATTTACTGATTTTCTTGGTTCCATTTCTCTACATTAAATCCTACACCAGCGCTGCCCTGTGAAATGATAATGCCAGCCGTAAATGCAGATAACATAAGTAATCTAAAACTTTCTAATCGCTACATTTTTTAGAAACTAAAAAAGAAACTGGTGAAATTAATTTTAATGACATTTAATTTAACCCACTGTACCTGTAGTATCATCTCAACGTGTAATCAATAGAAAAAATTATTAATGGAGTATTTTACATTTTTCATATTGTTTTCAAAATCTGGCGTGTAATTTTGCACTTAGAGAACATATCTCAATTAGGACTACTCACCTTTCAGGTGCCCACTAGCCATTTGTGGCTTGTGGCCGCCGTTCAGGACAGCACACGAGCCTTTCCCATTTTCCTTCTCCTGTAAATTAGATTTCCCTTCTCATCATCAATACTACTGTGTATTGTAAATATCTGGCGGGGGCAGGGGGGGAACCTCCTAAGCAGAGGAAACAACATGTGCAAAGGCCCTGAGGCAGGGCCAAGGAGACAGATGTGGCTGGAGCCTGGGAAAGGGATGAAGGCAGTGAGATTGGAGAGCGAGGATAGAGCCAGACCCCGGAGGCTCTCCGGGGTTGTGGTGAGGAGGGCCAGTAGTTGACCAGGTGAGGGTTTGGCCTTTAGCCTCTGCCCGCTCTCAAAGGACAACCAAATATCACTGGTGGCAATCAAATTAAAGGGCTACTGGACAAGCCTGTGCAACCAAATGTAAGATTGTGATGGAGATCCAACTGCAAATCCACACCCTTTTTGGGTCCGTTATTAAAAACATGAATCAGTCTTTTAACTGCCAAGAGAGGGTGATTTATATAAATCCAAGTCGCTTCTTGTAATGATTTGTATTAATGATCACAAGTATAGATTTCTCACAGGGAGCTTATCAGAGCAACAGGAATATGCAGCCAGGAAGTAATCGGAGCCCAGAGCTTTTATTGACAAGTTGACAGACATGATCCCTATCTCCCCGGCACCGTTTAGCATGAGTCATGGTTGATAACCACGGGGCATCTGCAGGCCTCAGCCATAGGGAAGTGAGGGTTGTTTCCAGCAGAATTTTGCAGAGAACACGTGCAGGTAGCACCTGGGCTTCAGAGCACCTTGGTCCTGCCTCATGGGCCCCCTCGAGTGACTTGGTCATAGTTATGTGTGGGAATTCGAGGCACCCTGACGTTCTTCCACGCACTCAACAGATAGGTATTAAGCATCTGCTGTGCAGGGCACTGTCCTGGGAGCCTCAGGACTAGGGAAGGCTCATTCCAGGCAAAGATACGGAGTTAGAAATGAGCTGGGTGGGTAGGGACAGAAGGACTGTTGTGAGCGGTAGTGGAGCTAGCTGGGGTATATATAAATGGAGAGACCTGAGGCCAGGAGCCGACGGGACCAGGTCGCAGGGCACCTTGTGGGCATGGTGAGGTTTGGAATTTTATTCTTAGTGAAACAGACCTGGATTGGGGACCTTAAGCAGGGGAGGGCCGTGATCTACCTTAGGTTTCAATAGGATCCCTCTGATTTTATGTTGAAATTAGCTCGCAGAGAACAAGAGCAGAGACAGGGACACTCATTCGGAGGCTGGTGCAGTGACTGGGCAGGTGATGGTGGACGCTGGGACCGGAGCAGAGCGGTGGAAGGGGCGGGACAGTGATGGATGGGTTAGAGGTCGGGGGTTCAGGAAAAGAGGGCTTCGAGATGACTCCTAAACTTTTGGCCTGAACCAGGGTGAGTGATTAATACCCATTTGTAGAAACAACACATTTTTGCTGCAGCAACGTGATCTAACTAAGCCTCATGCCCGAATCTGAGTGTAAGTCTGCATCTGTGACTCTCAAAGCCAGTAGGCTGTGCAATTGTAGGAAAAGTGCGTGTGATGAGGACATGGGAGAGAGGAGAGCAAAGAAATCCATGGCTTAAATACATAGATTCATTCTATTGTTTTATAGATAGAGAGACCGAGGCCCAGAGAAATGAAGTTTCTTGTCCAAGGTCACACAACTAGAACATGGTTAAACAGGATTTGAACCCAGCCCAGCTCTGCTTAACCAGTCTCCTGGGATGGCTGTTATTTCTAGACTAAAGGCCTGACGCACGAAATTCCTGCAAGGGACTCGGCTCTCCCAGCCGCTGCGGCTTGCCTCAGCCCTCGCAGCCCCGGCTTCAGTCTCCTGGGATGGCTGTTATTTCTAGACTAAAGGCCCGATGCACAAAATTCCTGCAAGGGACTCGGCCCTCCCAGCCACTGCCTCAGCCCTCGCAGCCCCGGCTTCATCTGGTCTAATTAGCATATTACGCTTTTATTATTAAGTTAGTGTGTTTGTTTGTTAGTTTTCACCAGTACAAATACCATGGCCAGAAGTGTCTTTATACACACATTTTTGCACACCCAAAGATAAATTTCAGGAAGTGGATACATGGGTGGATGGTAGGTTTAGAGCCCTGGTTTTCCATGGCACCTGTCAGCTCCCACCTCGAAGCACTAACTTGCATAGATCGGTGCCTGCTTGTACTCCCTTCCCCTAATGAGCCAGCCCCTCCAATGGCAGGACTGGCTTTTGAAGGAGGCTGCCTTCCCCCAGGAGGTGAGGGATGGGAAGGTGGCAGTGGGGGGGAAAGGGGGCTTTTTATAAACCGCTAGACAGACCCAGATCAATAATGCATGTTCCCAAAAAGGCCAGCACATTATCTCACAGTCCGAGACAACTGGCACACAGAGGGCGGTCCTAAAAAATTTATCATCTGCTATTTTCTGTTCATCCGTGTGGCAGTTCTGATGGTTCTCGGGGCTGGAGACTTCGCGACTGAGATAATTTCCAGGCTTTCTTCCAGTCCCAGGGTGGAAAACAGCCGTCCATCCTAATTAGGGTCTGCTTCAGGGAATCGGTGCGGGACGCAGCACAGAAGAGGGACTGCTTGTCCTGTTTTCTAATTGCAAGGCCGCAAGGGGAGGGCTGCCTATGCGTGTTTCCTTTCCCTACA
Organism: Myotis brandtii; assembly: GCF_000412655.1. NCBI lineage: Eukaryota > Metazoa > Chordata > Mammalia > Chiroptera > Vespertilionidae > Myotis > Myotis brandtii. The sequence goes on along the minus strand of NW_005355881.1, from coordinate 1,562,062 downwards.
TGCATCTGACACACCTCCTTGAGCTGTCACTCAGAAATGTCAAATGCCCAAGGGACCTGGTCCCAGGGCATATGAGTCAAGACATGGCCTCAATTCTCAATACATGTTCAAAGCCATTGGGAAAACCCCTGGGTTTGGGTGGCCTTCAGAGACCAGCAGAGTCTTCGCTGGCCTTCAGCAGCAGATAGGAGGTTCTGAAGAAGCACACGGAAGCCAAGTCTTGCTCGCACATGTCCTTTGGTCAGAGGGCCCATGGACCGGTGGACCCTGCCAGGGTTTACTGGTCTCATTCGGTCCCGACGATCCTTGGGTGAGCCTCGGGGGCTGGGGCGGGCTCTGAGACACAGGTGAGGTAGACACAGGCCCCGCTGGAGCAGGGGAATACTTGCAGCATCCCAGGGCCGTCCGTTCTATTATTTGAAATTTTCTTTAACGAGACTTACTTTTTTAGACTTAAATATTCTTTTGAAAGGAAGCTCTAAATTACTACTGAAAATGAAAACCCAGTATCCATTGCCTTCGGGAAAAGGTCACTGCCAAACCCAGTACAACGGGAACAGCAGTGTTTTGACATTTCAGCAAGATGCTGCCTCCCACGGGGCTGGCATGAGGACAAGGAGCGGGGAGTCGGGGTGACTCTCTAAAGCAAAATTCAAGAGCTGGTACCCAAAGAAGGCGGAATGCCTGGTGTGCGGTCAAGTCCAGGAGATGCCCACAGCACCCTTACAGGCTCTCTCTGAATTAGGTGCTCGGAGGGTGGACCAGATTCATTCACTCACAGGAGGGTTTAGCAGGTATAGTGAGCACCTACAACCTGGCAGCAAACAAAACAGGCAACATCTCTGCTGTTATGGAGCTTACATTCTAGTGCAAGAGTTATTTAAAAATGCGTGTAAAGTATATAGAGCATAAGGTAGTGGAAAGTGATAAGAAGAATGAAGCAAGGAAGGGAAGCCAGCTAGGAAAGGGGTGGGGAAAGGAAGCGTGTGATTTGATGTAGGGCAGCCTCACTGAGAAGGCAAGGGAAGGAAGGGAGCCAGTCAAAAGGGTTCCCCTGGGGAAGAGCATTCCAGGCAGAGGGAACAGAGGGTGTGAAGGCCCTGAGGTGGAAGCAGGCTCACAGAGCAGCTAAGAGGCCTGATTGGCAGAGCAGTGGGAGCATGGGGACCAGGAGGAAGTGAGGTCTGAGAGGTAACAGGATGGTGGGAGGGTGGGTCACACAGGGCCTCTGAACCAGGGAGAGGACTTTGGCTTTCTACTGAGTTGGGTACCAGTAGAGAACATTGAACAGAGGAAGAACATCATCAGACATATGTCTTCATACGACCCCTCTGGCTATTATATGAAGAACAGACTAACGGGATGTAATAGAGCAGGGACTACAGTGAGGAGACGACAGCAATGGTCCAGGCAGGAGGTGATGGAGGCTCAGACCCGAGTGGGGAAGCGGGGTCAGATGCTGCACGTGGAGGGTGGAGCTGATAAGTTGTGCTGATGAATCTGATGTGAAGCGGGAGCGAAGAGTCAAGAATAATTCCAAGATGTTGACCCAGACATCTGCAAGGAGGGATTTTCTGTTTACGGAGATGGGGAAAGCTGTGGTGGGGACCCGGTCAATGGCAGATGCCTGGGAACTGCCAAGAGGAGCTACCCAAGGAGCCAGCCTTCAGAGAAGGAAGGGAAGCCAGCTAGGAAAGGGGTGGGGAAAGGGAGAGTGTGATTTGATGTAAGGTAGCCTCGCTGAGAAGGCAAGGGAAGGAAGGAAGCCAGTCAAAGGGGTTCCTCTGGGGAAGAGCATTCCAGGCAGAGGGAACAGTGGGTGTGAAGGCCCTGAGGCGGAAGCAGGCTCACAGAGCAGCTAAGAGGCCTGATTGGCAGAGCAGTGGGAGCATGGGGACCAGGAGGAAGTGAGGTCTGAGAGGTAACAGGATGGTGGGAGGGTGGGTCACACAGGGCCTCTGAACCAGGGAGAGGACTTTGGCTTTCTACTGAGTTGGGTACCAGTAGAGAACATTGAACAGAGGAAGAACATCATCAGACATATGTCTTCATACGACCCCTCTGGCTATTATATGAAGAACAGACTAACGGGATGTAATAGAGCAGGGACTACAGTGAGGAGACGACAGCAATGGTCCAGGCAGGAGGTGATGGAGGCTCAGACCCGAGTGGGGAAGCGGGGTCAGATGCTGCACGTGGAGGGTGGAGCTGATAAGTTGTGCTGATGAATCTGATGTGAAGCGGGAGCGAAGAGTCAAGAATAATTCCAAGATGTTGACCCAGACATCTGCAAGGAGGGATTTTCTGTTTACGGAGCTGGGGAAAGCTGTGGTGGGGACCTGGTCAATTGCAGATGCCTGGGAACTGCCAAGAGGAGCTATCCAAGGAGCCAGCCTTCAGAGTTCAGGAGAGAGTCCCAGGCCTGGGTGGGCCTGGACCAGGGAAGCGTGGGGATTGCATGCAGATGGTTTGCCTGTTGGGGCTTTCCTGGGTCCAAGACCCTCACAAGGTTCTCAGAGGTCTGGGATCCTAAAAATTGCAGGCCTCCAGCCTGAAGAGCTGCTTGTAGAAGGGGCTGGCCTTTGAGAGAAAGGCCGGGGAGGGTTTCTGGCCAGGCACTTGTTTTCCATTTCCATCTGTGAACACAAGGAAACCACACCCTGAGCTGCAGACTGATATCCCGGAGTCAGTTCGACATGGCAGGCTTGGGTGCTCTGCAGCGGCCAAGCGGCTGGACGCCCAGGACAGGTGCCCAGATTCCGGACGCCAGGTCGGGGGTGACTTCCAGCTCGGCCTCTGAGGTTCCAGCTCCTGACTTTGTGCTGCTCGCTAGGGTGGGAAAAGCATGTCGAGGCAGGTTATCTCGGGAAGAAGAGGCTCATTTGGACCCACCCTGGTGTTCAACTTGCCAAGCACATTCCTGCAAGACTTTTTTTTTTTCTCAATTCAGCAACACTTGGGAAATCGCTTAAATTCTGGAAGCTAAGTATATCGGGATTAAATTCGGCTGCATGTAAAAGAAAATATAAAATAGCAATGGCTTAAACAAGATAGGAGTTTGCATCTCACTCACATAAAAATATCTGGAAGTTGGCAGTCCCGGGCTGGCACGGTGGCTTCAAGGTTAGCTGGGACCCCAGCTCCTTCTCTGCCTTTCTGTTGCACCATGCGTATCGCCTGGCTTCCATTTTCAAGGCATCCTCGTGGTGCAGAATGGCTGCTTGAGCTCCATCCATCACAGCCATATTCCAGGTAATAAGAAGAAAGATGCAGAAGAGCAAAAGGATGGGCCTTCCAGTTGCATCAGCTCCTCTGAAGGACCTCATCCCAGACATCACACACCTCAGAGCTTATGAGCCCCGTCATCTCAGCAAAAAAAATGTGGGGCACACAAGACATTTGAGTTCAAGTGGTAATGCAGCACCCAAGGTTAGTTAGTAGCAGTGGGGTCATCCCCACCCAAAATTAAGGGAATGAGAGGAGCGAATGGTTACTGGAAACTGGAGACACCAAGACCACCTACCAGGAGCTGTCACCCTCCGTCGACACCACAGGATCCATACCCCAACCTCAGTTCATCTTTCCCTGATCTACCAAGCCCCGCGTTGGCCATACCCAGCCCAAAGCCAGAGAGTGAAGTCACCTGTGGGTACAGCTCCGGGTCAGCTCCCTACCCCCGACCCCCCAACTGGAGAGCTGGGCAGAGGGAGGCTCCGGAAGGCCAGTGAGGACCACGCCCACATGTGGCTACAAGAGAGGCTCGGAAGCTAGTTTCCTGGCTGAGTGCATCGAAGATTAAACCAGGACCTGTTGAGAAGAAGGGGAAACAGATTTTGGTGGGTTGCCCAGGGTCGTGGCCCAGCCAAGATCAAGAGCAAGGGTCCCAGGGAGGGGCAGCACCTCTGGCAGGGGCGGTGTGGTTATGGAATGGGTGCTGCATGTGAGAAGGAGTCATTCGTGTGGAAACGGGGGTGGGGGAGCATCTCAGGCAGGAGGTGTGTGGCAGGAAGGACAGCCAGCGGGACCTGGGAGTGAGCAGGAGAATGCTGGGGGTGGGCAGAGGGGCGATGGGGGAGGCCAATAGAAAGTCACTGAAACGTTCTGAGCAGGCCACATGCATGACTCATGTTTTCAGCGGTCCATCTGGCCAAGGGTAGAAAGGGGGTGACCCGGGGACAAGAGCAGAATCAGGGAGACCAGTTGTCCACGTGGGAGAGGATGGGGGCTCTCAGAGGGAGAGGGGTGGATGGAGCGTGTCCTGTTCTGAAGGTCTGGCAGCAGAACTTGTTGATGGATCGCAAGTGGGAGGGGGGTGAAGGAGAATCAAGGATGACTCCTAGGTTTTTGGCTGAGCTGTTGGGCAGATGGTGGTGCCATTTACAGAGATGGGAGACTGGGGGAGGAGGAACGGGTTTCCAAGCTTACGACTGACGTCGGCCTGCTGTGCCACCATCACCCACCAGGCCAGGGGCTAGGGGACTGGCTCTGTGCAGCCCGCCCTGAAAAACGGGCAAAGGGCAGAGCAGGCTGGAGATCCCAGGGGCGGGGGGGAGGTGGGGGCGCGTTGGAGGATTACAAGTGAAAGGAACGTTTCTGGGTGGAGCTTCACAGAGAGGAAGGGACCAGTGATTGCCATTTATTACCAGGGGGACCTGCCCTTTCCCAGGGTCCCTCTGCCACCTCCTCTCCATGGAGAACGACCTCATCAGAATTTCCTCCCTGAACCTTCTGCAGCCAGAGCCAGCAGAAGGCAGAGGAGGAAAAATTAACTTCCTGATCTCTCTGACAGCCCAGTGTTCATTAATGAAATTCCAATACTGCCTCTTCGACATCTGCTTAATTCATTAGGAACCAATTTCGAGCCTTAGCTTTTCATAGCTAATGACAGAAATTGCATTCGACTTCACTTTGTAATATCCAAGAACCAGGAATGGTTTCCCCTTGGCCACCATGTGGTGAGGAAATCTCGGGTTTTGAGAAGCAGGTCCCAGGAACCCAGTGTCGTTATTCTGAATTGTTGCCAACAGACAACAGTGAGCCCATTCCAGCCCGGGAAACAATGGAGTCCTCAGCTCCAGATGTG
>NW_005355881.1:1533813-1555422 GCF_000412655.1 Myotis brandtii | reverse complement strand
CCCTCCTGCTAGGGGTGTGGTTGGGGGGTTGGGGTCTCTTGGCTCCTAAAGAGGCATCCCTTGGGCAGGCAGCTCCCAGTCTGACCCAGTGACATTCCAGGGGCACATCACCCTCCTGCTAGGGACAGAGCTGTGTGGTTGGGGTCTCTTGGCTCCTAAAGAGGCATCCCTTGGGCAGGCAGCTCCCAGTCTGACCCAGTGACATTGGGGCATTCCAGGGGCACCGGAGGGCCGGATGAGGGCTGCCACCTGGGTTCCAGCCTGACGGGTGCACATGGTGGCTGGAGGAGGGTGCAGGACAGAGTCTTTCTCACCTACGGCCTCAGCTCAGGGACCTGCACCCCCTGCCTGTGCAGGGCAAGGCTCTGTTCCAGCCTTTACCCAGACCCGCAGCTGTCCTTTGTGGGTCTCTGGGCCACAGTAAGTGTTACTTTGTCGGTTCACTTAGCTGGTCCCTTCAGCTGGAATAGAACCAGCCGAAGGTTGCAAACTAAATGCCCACAGGGCCAGGCAGGTGTTGCAAACGAGGGGAGCGGGCATGGTGGGCACCAGGGAGGACCGGACCGGGCCCTTCTGAAGCCAGCTTTGCGTAAATGCACCTGCTGGCCCATCAAGGCCAGATCTTTGTATTTTTCAAGCAAAGCCTGAAAGCTGGATCGATGTGAAATCTCCCAATTAAAAATACAAGGTTAGCAATTAGTTCAAACTTTTAAACACTTTCGAACAGACGGAAAAATCAAACACACGTGCAGACAAGATTCTGTCCAGAGGCCCTCCGTTTGGGAACTGGGTTACGCTGTAATTGGGAGCCACAATAATTAAAATTGTCCAAAGCTAACATGCATGAGGTGCTTCCTGTGTGCCAAGCATTGAACCACAGGCCTTACCTACTCTTTCTCAGCTAGGATTCTGCAGCAGTCCCGGTGAGAGATGATTCTCTTCAGACACAGGCTTTGTTTTCCCCAGGTCCCACCCTCACTGCTTTCCCAGGGAGGGCCTCACATCCCAGGCTCTGATGACTTACATAGAATTTTAAGAAAACAAGCGTGGGAAGGTGTCATCTCCTTAGTTACCCATCAAAACCGGTGCCCCTGTGCCATCAGGATTGGGGCTATAGGAGGTTGCCTGGGAGGGGTGCAGGGTGCATCTGCTCCCAGCTGACACAGGCCTCTAGGGCAGAACATGGATATGAGCCCCCTAAGCCCCAGGGAGGGCAAACATCGGGTCATGTTTTGAATCTTGAAAGCCCCCCCCCCCGCACCTGCTAAGTCCCCATAGGTAGCCATTACTCTAACCCAGACCTTTAGAAAAGCAAATTAACTCAGTGGCTCCTAAAATGCCCAGGGAACTCACAAGGTCATCTCAGGTGGCAGGTCAACAAATACTGATTTTACTACTTAGGAGCTTATTTTGATAGACATCAAAAAATATGTCATTAGCACATCAAACCCAGAATTTCACAGTTACTTGGATTGAGAGTCAAGTCTGTTTTTTTAAAGTCACTTTAAAGCAAAATATCAAATAAATAATAGCACAGGCGGTGCATGGAGAGAACCAAAGAAAAGCCATCACAATGTGGGTGGGCACAGGGGTGTCATGGGAGAAAAGCCATGTTCCTGGCAGGCGAGTGGTTTGGGCAGCAAAATGTAAGTGCCATCTTCACGGTAGGGGTGGGGCTTCCCCGAGAGGTGTGAGGTGACTTCACCCCTGGCCAGCGAGGTAGGAAGGTTTGATCACGGAAAGAAACCGAGTCTGTTTTTGTCTGCGTGTCCCCAGGTTTATGTTGGACAAAATAAGTTTTGGTTGGCTGGCTCGGCTTTGTTTAAAATATTGAAAGCCGGCCTTTTTATTTCTGTGTGGCCCTGTCTTCCCAGTTGCTCCCTCCCACCGGAGCCGTCCGTCCTCATTAGGGCTGTGCCGGGCTAGGAGATTCGGTCAGATGTTTTCGTGTTCCAGATGTGGCTTGACAGAGCCTCGTCGCTCTGGCAGTTTTAATAAAGCAGGTTACTGTCCCCCAGGGGAGGCTTAACGTGTAGTGCTGCTTATGCACAGATGCCACGGCCGTTTCACAGCGTGGTTAAATTTTGCTGTAATAGCGGACCGACACAGCTCTCCTTCAGCCTCCTTATTGGGGCAGGGGTGAGCGCACCGCGCAGGCAGGCACAGGGAGCTACGGGTCCAGAGCAGCCAATCGCTCACTTCTCTGAAATTAGTGGGATGGAGATATAAGCACTTAGAGACCCTGGTTTTGAGCCCATTAAAAATAAGAAACGGTTCTGCAGGCTGTTTGCTTTTCGCCAGCGCAGCATTCAGGGCTGCTGACGGCAGGTGAGTTATTCACCAGGTGACGGCCTCCCTGCTCCAGGAGAAGGGTCTGATGGGTCAGTGGGTGGCTTTGTCCTTTCTGCCGCCTCTGGAGACCGAGAGAGGCTGAAATCTCATTACTGGCGGCTTCCCCCTTCATTGTGAAGAGCAGGCAAAGGGTTGATTCTGCCTGGACTGCCCTAGATTCATTTCTTCAAGAAATATTTATTGAGCACCTACTGTATGCCAGGCACTGTTCTAGGCTGGAGCTGTGAGGCACAGTCAGTATTTGCAGCCCTCATAGCACTGGCATCTGGGGCTGTAGGGGGATGACAAGCAAGATAAGTATGTAAAAATGTAAAAAAGATAATGTGTCAGAGTTGAAAATGTGAAACAAGGAAGAGGATATGAAATATCCGGCAGCCAGTAAAATTGTGGATGTGGGGGGCAGGGAAGGCCTCACTGGGAAGAGAACTTCTGAGTGGAGACAAGAAGGGGGTGAGGGCACGGGCCATGGGGGGACCGGGCAGGAGGAATAGCATGGCAAAGGCTCTGAGGCGGGCGTGAGCCTGGCTGCAGAATAGGCTGGGAGGGGGCTGGGGCTGGGGCCGGGGCCGGGGCCGGGGCTAGGTCCTGCAGGGCCTGTGGTAACCGTGGGGACTTTGTTCTGACTAAGTGGGAGCTATGGAGGATGCTGAGGAGAGGGGCACTCTGACTGCTCCATAGGGAATAAACAGTCAGAGTCCGGTCAGGAAGCTGTTGACTTAATTCAGAGGAAAGAGGGTGGGCTGCATCCCAGAGAGGAGGCCACAGGGCTCTGCTGTGGATATGCTTTGAAGAACAGCAGGCGTTGCTGATGGATTAGATGTGGGAATGGAAATACGGGGCCCCGGAGTAGCCAAGATGATTTCCCGAGTAACTGGAGGCAAAGGGAGGAGCTGCAGGAGGAGCCACGAGGGGACAGGTGACAGCAGGAGCTCAGCTTTGGGTGCGTGGCACCCAAGATGTCTATTAGCACCTCTTCCAAGTGGCACCACTGGGTGGACAGTTCTGGGCTGCACCAAGCCAGTGCGTCCCGAACACCGCCGGCCCCTGGTCTTCCACAGTTTCCATCATATCTATGTGCCACCTGTACTCTTATTTACTTATTTTTAATTTTTTTTAAAAAAATAGAACAGGATCCCACTACCCTGAGTGAGAGAAGCTCGCATTCCTTGCCCCAAATGGAAGGAAAATAGAACATGTGATCAAATATAAGCTAGTTCTGCTGCCTTCCTGGGGCTCCAAGCAGGTGGCCGGTTCCCTCCGTGTCAAAGTAGACGGTGTGCACGTGTTACAGAGACTCTCCTGGACTTTACCAGGAGTGAAAGGAGCCACTCTCCCCGCACTGGCGTCCCCGGTGGTTGGTGCTGTGACCCTGTGCCACTCTCACTGCTGCTGTGCCAGCCAAGGTCACCTCTGGGATGGCTAGGGGACCGATACGCCTAGAGTCCAAGGACTGTTCTGAGCCTTGCGCTAGCCAAGCGTTGATCAAGTACATGTGCACTTCCTTGTTCAGTGTCACCACCTCCCACGTGGCATAAACTGAATGTTTCCTAAAGTGACACCCAGCACCCATCTCTCCCATCAGACAAGCCTGGGTCTGAGTCCTCCCATCCCACTTCCCCAGCTGGCTCTGCGGCCTCGACCAGTCATTTCACTCCCTGCACCCCGTTCCTTCTTCTGGTAAATGAGCTGTTGGGAGGATTAAGTTAAACGATGTATGTCATGTGCCCAGCACAATGTACACAATCAACTTTCAGCCAATGACAGTCACCACGTTAATAATAAGAACGAATTCTATTGACATAGAAACTGCCCTCTACCCCACAAACAGGTTGGAGCTGATCAACAGCTAAGTTACATTAGGAATTGCAAAACCAAGGCCTTCAGGGACCAGGCAGATAATGTGTGTGAGACTATAGGGAGTGCTGGGGAGTGTGGCCAACTAGAGAGCATATGATCTGTTTAGTACTATTGAAAGTTAAATTTTTAAATCCCCTGCACAACACCCACATACACAGTACATCCATGGACACAAAGTAGCTTGGGCTCCTGAGTTATATGGAAACCCGAAGAGTAAGATGATTTTTTTGGTTATTTTAGCAGATATCTATTGAGCATCCATTATGTGCCAGGCACTGTTCTAGACTTGGGAATATGACAGTGAACAAAGCAGGCCCTTTTTGTTTAGTTGTGTGTGTTTTTTCTAATTGATTTTAGAGAGAGAGAAAAGGAGAGGGAGAGAATGATTGCTGAGAGAAAGAAACATAGATCAGCTGACTCCTGCATCCTCTACTGGGGATCAAGCCCACAACCCAGGCATGTGCCCTGAGTGGGAATTGAACCGGCTTGGGACTATGCTCAACCAACTGAGCCACACCGTCCAGGACAGGCCTGAATCCCTGCCCCCATGGAGCTGTTCCCGTGGTAGCCACAGGCAGCGTGCAAACAAGTGAACTAGAAGTGGCTTTCGGCCTGAGGGAAGTGAGGCAGGGAAGAGAGTGGGGAGGCCTGGGGGGGAAGGGCGACTTCAGTCCTGGGTCAGGGAAGGCCTCTCTGGGATGTCTGATGTTCGGTCAATAACCTGAAGGAGGCCAGGAGGGAGCATCCCAGGGGGAGGGCACTTCTCTGGCAAAAGCCATGAGGTGGGAAAGTGGCCGATATTCAAGCTTGGGCTTCTAGGGCGTGGCCTTGATACCTTAGTTGGTGGTAAAAGTTCGAGGTGGAAGGAATGGATTGGCCAGCAGAAGGCGGCCTGGGGCTGGTGAGGCCCCAGGGCTCTGCCAGACCCTGAGACAGGGACTCTGAGATCCCCACGCTCCATCAGGTTTCAGCAAGTTAGCACCAGCTGGTTGAGGGGGCCTCAGCTCACCTCCTCCAACCCCTTCAGAGGAAAACATCACACCTGGTGGAAAGCCTATTATTGCCCACCAGTTACAGCTGCGACCCCTGGGGACTTCTCACAAGGGCATGTGACCTTGATACAGATGCTCACACAGTCCCGGGCCTGACAATTCCTGTTCAGACACAAAGCAGGTCCTTTCCTCCACCCACCGGGAGCAACCTGGGCCAAGAGGCTCAGGAAACACACCTGGCTCCGGGAGGGTGTCCCTTATGAAACCGCCTCTGCACTGGGCTTGAAAGGGCAGGCTTTGCTGTTTTCCTGTCATTCGGGGCGTTTTACAGAGCACCAATGATACATTCCTGCTCTGTAATAGGGGGGGGGGGGGTAGACAGCACCTGGATCCCCTAGAACTCCCAGTCCAGGGGGAGAGGCGGATCATAACCACGCAAATCATTTCAGCAGAAGAGAAATGCACACTGGTGTGGCAGGAAGTAAGCAGGGTGGGGCTCCTTCAGATGGGGAAGAGGTGACTTCGATGCGGAGGTGACCTCTAAGTTGAGATCTAAATAATGGGACAAACCAACCAAAGTGAAATCTCAGAAAAAGTCTCAGGCAGAGCAAGTGTAAAGGTCCTGGGGCAGGGATGAGCTTCGAGCATTTGAGAAACAGTGAGGAGGCCAGTGCAGCAAGCTGAGCAAGGAGAAGGGAGGAGATGAGGTCAGACAAGCACTGGAAGTGGGTTGACCAGGGAGGGGGGGGGAGAGGGAGGGGGACTCAGACTCAGAGAGGTCTCAAAGAGTCTTAGGCCACAGGAAGAAATTGGCTTTTTTTTTTTTTTTTTTTTTTTTTTTGGTGAGTGCAATGGGAAGCTATTGGATGATTTTAAGCATGAAGACATATGATCTGTGTTTGCCTCAGGGAAGCTCTGGCTCTGTTTCTTTCTGTATTTGGCAGAAAGGTGGGTAAGAGCTGGGTAAATCTCCTTTTCATTCTTAGCCTTTAGGGACAGAGTGCGGAGGGGGTCTGACTGGTTGTTTTCAGGCCTCTAGGGGATTCTTGGTGCTTGGGACCAGCAGCTCCCCAGCAAGAACCGCAAATGCCTGGTAGATGCTATATTGCTTCCCTGCTGCTGTCCTAACAAATTTTCACAAACTGGGTGGCTTAAAACACCAAAAATTTACTCTCACAGTTCTGGAGACAGAAGTTAAAAACGAGGCTGCCAGCAGGGCTGTGTTCCTCCAAAGGCTCCGGGGAGAATCCTTCCCGGCTCTTTCGGCCTCTGGGGGCTCGGGACATCCGTGGCTTGTAGCCGCGTCCCTCTGCTCTCTGCCTCCATCTTCACGCCGCCGTTCGCTCTATGTCTGTGTCTTCCTGCTTCTGTCTCTTGTACGGACACTTGCCATTGGATTGAGGGCCCACCCGGGTAATCCAGGACGATTTCACCTCACGGTCCTGAGTGTATCTGCAAAGACCCTTTTTCCAAATTAGGTCACATTCACAGATTCCGGGCTTAGGATGTGGATGCATCTTAGAGAACGTGCCATCATTCAGTCCTACAGACCCTGCAAGCTGCAGGCAAACGGAAAAGAATGCGATGGCCATAGAAGGAAGAGAAATTCCACTATTTCCATTAAAGCTGCTAAGAGCTTGGGTCCCAGCCATAGTGTACAATTAGGCATCCACTCTTCACACATTTATTGAGCGCCTACTGTGTTGTCACACCCCGTGGGGGCATTGAGGATTGAGCACTGAGCAAGGGCATCGCAGGGACTGTGAAAGCACCTGCCCCCAGTAAGGTGCCCACACACGTTAGCTCCCTCTCCTCCTGCGTGCCGTCGTCTGCTGAACGCTTCATTGAGAAACAAGAATAGGCATGAATGGAACCACTGTACCTGGTGGTGTGTAATTAAGCCCTAATAACACATGCTGCTCGTGTAATAAGAGCTCAAGGGAATTAGGAACCAGAGTGACTCCAGAGGGCACTGGAAGAGGCTCCGCTGATGGGTGAGGTCTGGGGGGAGGTGGCTGATGTCGAGCATTTCGGCTGAGACGTATTCAGAGGTGAGCCAGGGGGTTGGCGTGACCAGATTTCAATAAGAGCAAACAATTCTTGGGAAGGTTCCAAACAAAACAAAGTGTAGTCTTCCCTCGGTTTACATAGCAGTTGCTTCCAAAGGGGGAAAAAAAATAGTATATATTAATACCCTGCAAAAAAAATCTTCTGTTTCTGTGTAAAACACAGTTCCATGCTAGGCTTAGGTAACTTATAAACAGGTTGTTACCTACACCCCATAAACGCCCGGGAGGACTGGGGACCAGGATGCCTCCTCATGGTGAAGGTCCGTCCCACAGTGCCTTGCTGGCCGCTGCCCACAAATGCCAGTAGTATCCATCGGCCCCGGGAGATTTCCAAAATGTGTTACCCTCCCCGGGAATGGGGGTGCCATCCGGCTGAGAGCCACTCAGCGCCGGTCCCTCATTGTTCCATGCCCTCCCGGGGGTGTGAGTTAGAACCCACCGGCGGCATCTCACCTCCCGCTCTGTTGCAGGTTCCATGCAGGTGATGAACAAGACGCGGCGCATCATGGAGCAGGGCGGGGCGCACTTCGTCAACGCCTTCGTGACCACGCCCATGTGCTGCCCCTCGAGGTCCTCCATCCTCACCGGGAAGTACGTGCACAACCATAACACCTACACCAACAACGAGAACTGCTCCTCGCCCTCCTGGCAGGCGCAGCACGAGAGCCGCACCTTTGCCGTGTACCTCAACAGCACTGGCTACCGGACAGGTGAGGGGGGCCTGCGGGCGGGTGGGGCCTCGGGAAGTGGCGCTGGTGGCCTGGCCTCGGAGTAGTGTCTCTCCGTGTTGCCCCTGTACGCCACCCTAGATGACTTTGGCTAATGCGTAGACAACTTTCTTTTCATTTAAAAGTTGTGCGTTTATGTCTATATGTATTAGATTGATCTGCCCATAGTAGTGATAGAAAGTGACCTTTTCAAAGGATTTTGAACTAAAAGAAAACCAGGGGTGGGGGGGGACTGCACTTAACATCTGAAATACAGTACAGAGAGAAGCCAGAAGTACCTGTGCATGAGTTTGTGGTCTCCGTCCGTTAATGATGTTGTTAAAGCCATCTGAGACTGATTTATTGACTTTAGACCCATGGTCAGCAAACTGCGGCTCGCAAGCCACATGCGGCTGTTTGGCCCCTTGAGTGTGGCTCTTCCACAAAACACCACGTGCGGGCGCACGAACAGTGCAATTGAAACTTCGTGGCCCATGCGCAGAAGTCGGTTTTCGGCCTGGGCGAGTCTATTTTGAAGAAGCACTGTTGATATTTGGCTCTGTTGACTAATGAGTTTGCCGACCACTGCTTTAGACCATTAGCATGGAAGAAGGTTCCAGAAGAACCTTGGGCTGGGGAATGGGGATAAAGCTGGTGTGCAGAATGGAGAGAAGTGTATGGTATGTGGGGATTGTGTGGCTGCTATAGAATGGCCCAGAAGTTGGCATGGCGATGGACTGTTGGTCCACATTTGACTGTCTGCCTCCTGGTGTTGCATCCCAGGTGAGACTGAGCAAGGCTTCCTGTTGACCTTGGCGGAGGTACTTTGGTGGGTTCTGAAGACTCACCTCCCCGGCCGGTTGCCTGAGGCAAAGACACAATTACAGTCCCTCACCTCCGACACCATTGCAAAATCCTCCACTCAATTAATTTGGTTTGCTTTAATTAATAATAAATACTCCCCCCCTGGGCTCCTTAGCCGAGGCAGTTGTGAAATCAGATGTTGTGGCCTGCATGTTGCAACTTCAGGAAGTCCTGTTGCAGTGAGCAGGCGATTGTGGGGCGGGAGTGGCAGGAGGGACGACGATGCCTCCCTCAGCTCGGGTCAGGGTCACAGCTTCCCTCGGTTACAGGGCGTGGCTGCGAGGACCCGTTGGGCTGGGGAGCGACCTGGTGAGGTGTCTTTTTGCAGACTCATTCCACAGCAGGAACCCCCCAGAGTGTGGGTCCTGCTGAGAGCACGAGGGAGGCCTCGATCCCGAACACATGACCGTGTTGGTCCTAGGTCTCTGCGGGAAGCCACGTGCGTTTACCGAGGCCCGCCACGCAGGTGTTGTGGGGACCTGGGTGTAGATGGAGGCAGCAGGACAGGGGGCACCAACTGAAAGGGCACCTGCCGCTCAAGTCCAGAAACAGCGGGTCCTCGAATAGCATGGTCTCATTCTGTGTCGTTTCATTAAAACCTTTTGCGATACCATAGGAGCTTAACTCTTGTTTATATCGATTAGCCTGTGGTAGAATTGGTTGCATTACACATTATTTCCCTTCAAGTTGCAGAACCTACCAATGACGTTCGTTAAGTGAGAACTACTCTAATTATAGCCATTTGTGTTAAGGGTTGCCAACCTTCAGATATGTCTACTCTGGATTTTTTGCTGAAATTTGCTGATTTAAAAAATGTTGGCAAAACTCCATGTAAACTGTGGGCCAAGCCAAACATGTCTGAGGACTGAGTGTGGCTCACAGACCCCTTTTTACAGCCTCTGGCTGGAAGGCCTGTGTGGAAACCGTTAGCTCTGGATGCCGGAAGAACAGGAAGGCCCCTAAAAGCGTTCTCAACTCCCCTCATTTGACAGCCTGGACAATGGCAACCCAGAAAGGGGTTTTGCCCAGACTCATAAAATGAGGTGCTGTGGCTTCATCAAAATGGAAACAGGGCCACGGGAATTTGAAGAGAGTATGGAACTTGCGTTCATCAAGTTGAAAGGAAACACGTACCCTGCCATACGGGGGCTCGTGGTGGGAGAATCGTACAGCTGGCGCATAGGAAGGAGCCCTCTCTTGAGAATATGCTTCAGAATTGATTTCCCAAACTTATCCTCAAATTTACACAAATCACCGAAAAGCTATTTCCCCAAAGTACGGATTTCATCAGACTGTGCTTAATTATCATATCCTCAGTGAAGACTGGAAGCATGTCAAATGTAAATTTCTGTACACAGAACATTTATGTGGTTTTTTTAAAAAAAACTGTCACCGAAAATATTATGTTATATTTAGAACGCCCCTATATACAAGGAACCCATTCCAACCTGACTTTCAGAACTAAGGATCCTGAAATGGTTTTTACTTTGAACTGGTATGCTCCTCGTCATTAAATAACAAGGGCTGTGTCCCCCGTATACTTTCCCTCTTGGCCCTGGCTGCGAGGAAGCTCAGATTGGAGTTTTATGTTAAGTTGCTGCTTCATATGAGAACATTTAAAGCTACTACTACCTAATATTAGTTATGTTGGTCATTGTTATTTGATTGAGAAAAATGACCCAAAAACCGTAAGTCCCCTCCCAAAACCAGTGGTTAATTGTTCTTGCTGGGTCTTGAGACACATTAAATCCTGCATTCTATGGGTGTCTGGGGGCAGTTGGTTGAGTTGGATTTAATTTTGTGTGAGAGAGATCCAAGATAGCAACTGTTTATTATTCTCTCAGTTAACAGTCCATGCTGCTTCGGTGAGCCTGCCCCACTCAAAGTCATGAATGGATCAGAGATTCAACCACTTCCATATTTTATTGAGATATAAATTGACATATAACTGAGATGTAATTAACAGAAGATGTAATTAGTTTCAGGTGTACAACATGATTCAATGTTTATATATATTGCAAAATAATAACCACAATACGTCTAGTTAGTATCTGTCACCATATGTGGTTACAAGATTTTTTGTGAGTGATGAGAACTTTTAATATCTACTCTCTTAGTTTTCAAATATGCAGTACAGTATTATTAACTGTGGTCACCATGCTACATATTACATCCTCATGGCTTGTACCTTTGACCCCTTTCACCCATTTCCTAACCCCCTGCCTTTGGCAACCACCAAACTGTTCTCTGTATCTATGAGCTCAATTATTTTTTAGATTCCACATGTAAGTGATATCATATGGTAATTGTCTTTCTCTGTCTGACTTATTTCACTTGGCATAATGCCCTCAAGTTCCATCCATCTTGTCTCAAATGGCAAAATGTTCTTCTCTTATGGCTGAATAATATTCCATTGTGTGTATGTGTATGTGTCTTTATCCATTCATCCATTGACGGACACAGGTTGTTTCCATGTCTTGGGTAAATAATGCTGCAACGAACACAAGGGTGCATATATCTTTTTGAGGTTGTGTTTTCATTTTCTTTGGATAACTGCTCAAAAGTGGAATTGCTGGATCGTATGGTAGCTCTATTGTTAATTTTTTGAAGAACTGCCATGGGGTTCTGTTTTTCCGTAGTGGCTGCACCAGTTTACATTCCCATAAACAGTGCAAAAGGGTTCCTTTTCCTCCACATTCTTGCTTGTTATTTCCTGTCTTTTTGATGGCCACCCTAACAGGTGTGAGGTGCTACCTCACTGTGGTTCTACATTTCCCTGATGATTAATGAGATTGAGCATCTTTTCATGTACCTGTTGGCCATCTGTACATGTTCTTCAGGGAAAAAAAATGTCTATTCAGATCCCCTGCCCATTTTTTAATGAGAATGTTTGTTTTTTTGCTATTGAGTTGTGTGAGTTCAAGTCTTTAATCCATTTTGAGTTATGTATGGTGTAAGATAGTGGTCCGGTTTCATTACTTTGCATGTGGCTGTCCAGTTTTCCTAACATCATTTATTAAAGAGACTGTCCTTTCCCTATTGTATATTCCTGGCTCCGTTGTCATAAATTAATTGACCATATGTGTGTGGGTTTATTTCTGGGCTGTGTATTCTGTTCCACTGATCTATGTCCCTGTTTTTATGCCAACTCCATACTGTTTTCATGATTGTAACTTCGTAATATACAAGGTGGGGCAACTGTAAACCTGCTTTGGCCCCACCCTGTATTTGGAATCGAGACAGAATGCTCCCAGCTTTGGTCTTCTTTCTCAAGATTGCTTTGGCCTTTCAAAGTCTGTGTGGGTACAACAAGTTTTAGGCTTGTTTGTTCTATTTCTGTGAAAAATGTCGTTGGAATGTTGATAGGGATTGCATGGAATCTGTGGATCACTTTGGGTAGTACGCACATTTTAACATCACTAATTCTTTCAATACCTGCGTGCATAATACCTTTCCATTTATTTGTGACTTCTTCGGTTTCTTTCATCAATCTCTTATACTAGTAGTTTTCAATGTAGAGGTCTTTTACCTCCTTGGTTAGATTCATTCCTAGGTATTTTATTCTTTCTCGTGTAGTAGTAAATGGAATTGTTTTCTTAATTTTTTAAAAAATTGATTTCAGAGAGGAAGGGAGAGATGGAAACATCAATTATGAAAGAGAATCATTGATTGGCTGCCTTCTGCATGCCCTACACTGGGGGTCAAGCCTGCAAACCGGGCATGTGCCCTGACCAGGAATCGAACTGTGATCATCTGTTCATAGGTCATTGCTTAACCACAATACGTGGTTTTCTTAATTTCTCTTCCTGATAGTTTGCTATTAGTGTACAGAAACACAGTGGATTTTTGCATATTGATTTTGTATCCTGCAACTTTACTGAATTTGTTTATTCTAACAATTTTTTGTAGACTTTGAATAGCCATTCTTTAGGGTTTTCTGTATATAATATCATATCTTCCAATAGTGACAGTTTGCTTCTTCCTTTTCATTTGGATGACTCTTCTTTTTCTTGCCTAATTACTCTGGCTAGGACTTTCAATACTATGTTGAATAAAAGTGGTAAGCATGGGCATCCTTGTCTCGTTACTGATCTTAGAGGAAAAGCTTTCAACGTTGAATATAATGTTAACTATGGGCTTGTCTTATATGGCCTTTATTATGTCAAGATATGTTCCCTTGCCCTAGCCAGTTTGGCTCAGTGGATAGAGCCTTGTCCCTTGAACTTAAGAGTCCCAGGTTCGATTCCCGGTCAAGGGGCATGTACCTCAGTTGCAGGCTCAATCCCCTGGGCAGGGTGCGTGCAGAAGGCAACCAATTGATGTGTCTCTCTCACGTTGATGTTTCTCTCTCTGTCTGTCCCCCCCCCTTTCAACTCTTTCTAAAAATCAATGGGAAAATATCTTTAGGTGAGGATTTAAAAAAAAAAGGTATGTTCTCTTTATACTAACTTTATTGTGAGTTTTTAATCATTAATGGATGTTGAATTTTGTCAAATGAAGTGAGTATATGATTTTTATTCTTCATTTTGTTAATGTGGTATATCACATTCATTGATTTGCAGATGATAAACCATTCCGGCATGGCATCCCTGTTATAAATCTTACTTGATCATGGTGTATGATCCTTTTAATGTATTGTTGAATTTGGACTATTTTACTGAGGATTTTTGCATTCTATGTTCATCAAGCATATTGACCTATAAATTTCTTCTCTTGTGGCATCCTTGTCTGGTTTTGGTATCAAGGTAATGCTGGTCTCATAAAATAAGTTTAAAAGTGTTTCCTACTCTTCCATTTTTTTTCTTTTTAAACTTGAGAGGATTAGTATTTATTCTTCTTTGAATGTTTGGTGAAATTCACCAGTGAAGCCATGTGGTCCTAGACATCTGTTGGGAATTTTTAGATTATTGATGTGTTCTCCTTGCTAGTAATTGTTTTGTTCAGATTTTCTGTGTCTTCATCATTCAGTCTTGAATTTATGAATTTATCCATTTCTATGAATTTATCCATTTCTGCTAGGTTGTCTAATTTATTGGAATATTATTGTTCATAATACTCTCTTACGTTCCTTTGTATTTCTTTGGTATTAATTGTAACGTTTTTGAGTCCTCTTTGTTTTTTTCTTCGTGACTCTAGCTAAAGGTTTGTCTATTTTATCTTTTCATTCAAAGAATCAGCTCTTACTTTCATTGATCTTTTCTTTCATCCTTTTAGTCTCTATTTTATGTATTTCTGCTCTTGTCTTTGTTCTTTCCTTCCTTCTACTAACTTTGGACTTGATTTGTTCTTTTCTAATTCCTTGAGGTGTAAAGTTAGATTGTTGGAGATTTTTCTTGTTTCTTGGTGTAGGCATTATGCTATGAACTTCCCTCTTAGAACTGCTTTTGCTGCATCCCATAAGTTTTGAAATATTACCATTTTCATTTGTCTCAGGGTATTTTTTTTCTCTTGATTTTTTTTCTTTGACTAATTGGTTGTTCAGTAGTATGTTGTTTAGTCTCCACATATTTGTGAATTCCCCAGTTTTCTTCTTATAATTGATTTTCTGTTTCCTATCATTGTGGTCAGAAAAGATGCTTGATATTATTTCAGTTTCCCTAAATTTATTAAGACTTATTTTGTGACCTAACATATTATATATCCTGGAGAATTGTTGCTTTTGGATGGAATGTTCAGTGTATATCTATTAAGTCCCATCTGCTATAATGTGTTGTTTAAGGCTGATGTTTCCTTATTGATTTTCTGCCTGGATGATCTATCCATTGATGAAGGTGGGGTATTAAAGTCTCCTATTATTATTGTATTGCTGTCTATTTCTCCCTTTAGGTCTATTAATATTTGCTTTATATATTTAGATACTCCTAAATTGATCAGATAATCAATTGCTTTCTATTTCTCCTTATTTCCCATTGATGAGAGAAATAAGTCACATGAGCACAAAGGAGCCTGGGAAATGTAGTTTTCATTCTGGGTGGTAATTTGCCCAGCTAACAATTATTTTACTGTGGGAGAAGGAGAAAATGAATACTGAGGGAGGATTAAAGTCACAGCCACAGTAACGGTTTTCAACTATTTGTGTGTGATATCCTTTTGAATACAGGAGGTCAGCCTGAACTGTGGCAGACTGGACCTGGAAAAATGTTCCTAAAGTAGACAAACTGTTGACCAATATTTCATGAAAATAGTTTTTAATGTATTTAGTTAGCTATTTTTATCTTGAAAACAATGAAATTATAAAAATTTTAAAATAACCTTATTTTATGTTACATCTAACTGTATTTAACAAAGATTAGGTTATAGTTGTGACTAATGGGTTGATTATTTAAACAAAGAAATTGATGAAGTGTCAATTTGGGGTGGAGTATAATTTGTTCAACAAATTTAAATGATAAGCACAATATGATATTCTTTACTTCGCCTTCAGTTTTCACAGCAAAATTATAAGGGGTCATTTTGCAAAAAAAATGAAATCATATCGAGCATCTTTTCTCACCACAGTGGTAGAATTTGATCAGTATTCCCAAGGGCCTCTCTTAATCCTTTGACATCTGAGTCTTCCCCTGTGAAGTGCTTATTCCCTTACCATCATTTCAGTGGTCTCTCCTTTAATTGTCTCGTAGTCGAGATTGTTGTTTGTCAGTGGATTTGCTGGTGCTTCAAGCTGTCCTTCGGCGTCACTTTAATTAATTTCCCCAAACCTTGCATCTTTGACAAGATTTGCAATTTTATCTTGCATGATCTTGCTTTGTGCTGTGCTACCCCGTGTTTGTAGTAGAGACTGACAAAGACCGAAGTGAGAGATGCTGAGTTTAAGCAGAATAAATACCAAGCTGTTAATGGATATTTCTGTGTAGTGGCTTCTTCAAACTGTGGAGACTTGGATCTCAAATATAGAGACCCTTTGAAGGAGAAGTTGCATCCTCCGGTTTTACAAAATGTACATAGCCATCTTTTAGCGCACTTAGGCGACCCTGGCTGTGCTCACTCATATACCCTCGAGGCAAAGTCATACAGTGTTCTTGGAATGCCATGCCTCCCAGCTCTTTGCAAAGCAGTTGAAAACCAGGGTTCTGCCTGGGTTGGGGTACAGGCTCAACCACTGACAGTTGCATGAATTTGGACAAGTTACTTAACTTCTTTGATAATAATATTACTTAGTTCATAGGTTTTTGTGCAGATTAAATATGTTAAAACAGCCCTAGCTGGTTTGGCTCAGTGGATAGAGCGTTGGTCTGCGGACTGGAGGGTCCCGGGTTCGATTCCAGTCAAGGGCACATGCTCGGGTTGCGGGTTTGATCCCCAGTGGGGGGCGTGCAGGAGGCAGCCAATCAATGATTCTCTCTCATCATTGATGTTTCTATCTCTCTCTCCCTCTCCCTTCCTCTCTGAAAGCAATAAATATATATTAAAAATACATATATGTTAAAACAGTGATACATAGTAATTACTTAAGAAATGTTGACAGTACGAGTAGCACAGCATCACGCAACACACCCCAGACCAGTGTTCCGATGGCTGTCACAGTACCCACGTGTCCGGAAGAGGGCCTGCCTGCCTCTAGTAGGTGCTCAGCGAGTCTCTGCAGGATGCGTGGGTCAGTCTGCGCAATCTGCCCGGAGCAGCAGCCCCCTGCCCTCCCCCAGCTCTTCTAGACTCCTTTCTCCTCTCCTGTTTTTCTTCTCCCACCCCCACTCCCACCACCTCGGCCTCTTTCTTCTTGGCCCTGCTGCACACACAGAGAAGAAAGGGCTTCGCTTCCTCCTGGGACGCCTCGGCGGGGCCGGTGCAGCTGCCCTGCCTGCACAATGGCAGCCTTCTCTCTGCTTGGCCTTTCTCCTGGTTTTCTCCCCTCTCCCTTCCTCTCCCCTCGAGTGCACACACGCACACAGCCGCCTTCTTTCCTCCGTGCAGCTGCCCCTCTGCCTGCCCCCTCTCCGGCCAGTGGGTGTCACGGCTGTGTCTTCATTCACCCCATGAAGGGGGCCCACCCCATGCAGCAGGGCACCTTCTCTGTCCCTCTCCCGGCACCTAAGACCCCACCTTCCCCAGCCGCCCCTCCCATGGCCCAGGCATCCGTGGGAGACTCACGTTTGTCACTTCCACATACATCCTCAAGCCTAATTTCTTTAAACTCCAATTCAGTAGTCACTCCCTTTCTCCAGGGCCTTCACCTTTCAAAACGGGTAAAACTTTGGTGCGGGAATGGCTCTGCTTCTCACTCCTTCGTGACCGTAGCTGAGATCCGACCCCGTCTGGGCCCGTTTCCCCGTCTGCACAGCAGAGTTGCAACAGGCATGTGCGAGTGACCCAGTGCCTTCATATGACTGTACCCTGCGGGTCACGTGACCAGTGCCACACACACACACGGGAGGAGAGGTTCCCTGGGGCTGTGAGAGGCAGGGTCACCTGGAAAGAGGAAGGAGGTGGTCGTGCATCTCAGCTTTTCAAACACTGGGTGTGCGGCTGACAGGGCAGGATTTCTGTCTGTGCCCAGGCAGCACTTTGGAGCCCTCTCTC
Source organism: Myotis brandtii (assembly GCF_000412655.1). Classification (NCBI taxonomy): domain Eukaryota; kingdom Metazoa; phylum Chordata; class Mammalia; order Chiroptera; family Vespertilionidae; genus Myotis; species Myotis brandtii. The sequence goes on along the minus strand of NW_005355881.1, from coordinate 1,538,064 downwards.
TGTCCCCCCCACTTAGCTGGCTACTCATTTCCTATGATGATAACAAGGTGCCACAACCTGGGTGGCTTGGAACAATGGGAACATGTTCTCTCACGGTTCTGGAGGCTAAAAGCCCAAAGTCAAGTGACATCAGGGCCACACCGCTCTGCAGGCTCTCGGGGGGCATCCTTCCTGGCATCTTCCAGCTTCTGGTGGCTGCAGGCAGTGCTTGGCTCGCGGCTGCATCACTCCGCTCGCTGCCTCCGTCTTCGCGTGGCTCTCCCCCATGCGCCCTCCCTTCGCATGGCCTCCCTTCTGCATGTGTGTGTCCTGATCCCCCTCTTCTTATACGGACACCCGTCACTGGACGAGAGCTCACTCTGGCCCAGTACGACCTCATCCTAACGCGGTGGAATCTACAAAGACCCTCTCCCTGAAGTCGCATTTACAATTCCCCGGGGTTCAAACTTGGACGCACATTTTCGGGGACACGGTTGAGGCCACACCAGCTGGGTCCTTTTGCACACACCGCCTATTTAATGCTCACAGTGGCGTGTTAACCCCTCGAAAGCTGCAGAGTCTTGGGGTTGAACTGGAGGGAACCCTGCAGGCAGCAGGAGCTCTGATGAAGCCAGCGCCCAGCTTCCCCGCCCGCTGTGGTTCTGCGTGCAGAGAGCGTGGCCACCAGCCTTTCGGCTCGGCGCTTTGGTTTCGCTCTCACTTCTGTAGGCATTAAAATGACCATGGGAGTCAAAATAAAAGTGAGAGGCAGGACACCTGTGTAGGGGACCCTGTCTGCCAGACTGCGAGAGGCTTGGAGGGGGTTTTTAGGGTACGTGTGGCCTTTTGCAGTCCCCTCCCTGCTGTCAGCTGTGACTCCCCTGAATATTCTGGGAGGATTTAGACTAGAGCTGCTGGGCCCAACACGGTAGCCACCGGGAGTTTTTTTTAACTTTAATTAAAAATCTCTGACATTTGCCCAGCTGGAGTGGCTCAGGTGGCTGAGTGTCACCCTGTGCACCGAAAGGATCGCCAGTTTGATTCCTGGTCACATGCCTGGGTTGCAGGTTTAATCCCCAATTGGGGCACATATGGAAGATAACTGATCAATGTTTCTCTCTCACATCGATGTTTCTTTCAACCTCTCTCTCTCGATCTCCCTTCCTCTCTCTATGCGTGTCCTCGGATGAGGGTTAATAAAAATAAAAAAATTAAATAGAAGTAAAAAATGAATACATGAAAACAAAATATGCATATCACATTTAAAATCCCATCTCTCAGTCGCACTGACCGTGTTCCAGGTGCCCCTAAGCACGTGTGGGTGCCAGATTGACCGGTGCAGACAGGGGACGACTCCCATCATCACCACAAGTTCTATTGGACAGCCTTGGAACAGAATGTAATTCAAGCAAAATCTTTTCTAGAGGCCGGCACACAAACCTTCGCGAATATAATAGTGAAATAGAAACAATAATAAAAATGCAAGTTGTTATCGAGAGTTTACCGTTCTCAGACCTTGTGCCAGGCGCTCTCACAAGCCCAGGAGGTGGGTGCGCCCCCTTCCTATCTCAGTGTTCTCCCCCTCGGGCCCGAGCACGGGGATCTAGTTTGTTCACCCCACTTCTCCAAGCCATCCCAGTCCATCGTCGGGCCGTCGGGGGTCCGGGTTCCCGAGTCAGGGCTGTCACACGGGAGCACTGCACCCTGAGGCCTGCGGGTGCCACCTGTCCACAGACAGGTCCTGCTCTCTAGCATACAGCACACCCCTCCTCGGCCAGCAAGGCACTGTCGGCACACGCTGTGAGCGCTTTCAGGGTCCATCTGTGCTGTCCAGGGAGAGGTCAGAGCAGAGGGTGAGCGGACTTTCAGCAAAGGAAGGGAAGCGGGGCACCCCATGCATCAGCCTTCCCAAGGCCGAGGAGGGGTCGCTCTCTGCCATGCCTCTGGGAACCCTGTCAGTCCGGGAGCCAGTGCGTAGAGGGTCCCGGTGGGCAGAGGGCAAAGCCAGATGTGCCCATTGGATTGATGAACGGGCCCAGAGTTGTCAGATCTGATTTGTCAAAAGTGCGATATGCAGCTTTTTACACCATTGGATTGATGAACGGGCCCAGAGTTGTCAGATCTTCTGATTTGTCAAAAGTGCGATATGCAGCTTTTTACGTGAAATTGCCTGGTTTCCAAAGGTGGACTATTTGCTCTACTTTTTAAAAATAAATAAAATACCAGGCAGGCCCAAAGTAAACATACCTGTGGAATAGATTTGGCCAAGCCACCCGGCCCAAAGTAAACATACCTGTGGAATAGATTTGGCCCACAAGCCACCCACCAGTTTGCAAACTTTTTTCTAACCTGCTGGTTCTCAAGGGAGCACACCGCCCCCTAGGGGTTAAAATCTATGAAGGCATTTCTGGTGGTTATAAAGGTTGGGGATGCTGCTGGCTTCGACGGGGCAAGGACCAGGGACCTTCGATACCCTGCTCTGCACTGAGAGCCCACCTGGTCCCCATATTGCCTAGTATTCCACATGGCTTCCGAGTTTTCTATTGGATCATTATTTGATCCAGTAGAAATGTTGTCTGAGCCTTGACTCTAAGTACATCTTCTATATATATAAAAGCCTAAGCAACTGGTATGACGGAACGACAAGAACAACCGGTTGCTATGACGTGTACTGACCACCAGGGGACAGATGCTCAACGCAGGAGCTGCCCCCTGGTGGTCAGTGCACTCCCACAGCGGGAGTGCCGCTCAGCCAGAAGCCGGGCTCATGGCTGGCTAGCGCAGCGGCCGCCTGCAGCTTCGCACACTGCTACATCCCCTGAGGGGTCCCAGTTTGTGAGAGGGCATAGGCCAGGCTGAGGGCCCCCCACTCCCCAACTCCCACTGCACGAATCCCTGCACCGGGCCTCTAGTTTTATAAACACTAAAGGTTTTTTGCAATTTTAATATGGCCTGAGTTTTCCAGGAATGTAAGTGATAAGTAAATGGAGAAAACATTCTTTTTATTGTTGACATTATTATAAATGTCCCCCATCCCCCCCCTTTTTGCCCACCTCCAACCAGCCCCCTGCATCCCTTCCCTGCCCTTCACCACTCTGCTGTCTGTGTCCACGGGTTCTGCATATATGTCCTTTGTCTAATCTCTTCACCTCTTTTTATCCAGGGCCCCCCATTCTCCTCCCCTCTGACCTCTGTCAGTCTGTTCCATGTATCCATGCATCTGGTTCTATTTTGTTCATCATTTTGTTCATTAGATTCCACATATAAGTGAGATCATATGGTACTTGTCTCTCTCTGACTGGCTTATTTCACTCAGCATAATACTCTCCAGGTCCATCCATGCTGATCAAAGGGTAAGATTTCCTTCTTTTTTATAGTCGCATAATATTCCATTGTGTAAAGGCACCATCTACTGATGGGCAGTTTCTAGATCTCGGCTATTGTGCTGCTAGGAACATGGGGGTGCATACATTCTTTCTGACTGGTGTTTTGGGATTGTTAGGATACATCCCCAAAAGTGGAATTGCTGGGTCAAAAGGCAATTCCGTTTTTAATTTTTTGAGGAAACGCCATGATGTTTTCCACAGTGGCTGCACCAGAGAAAATATTATATTTGAATACAAAACTCTTCCAAGAGTTACTCCCTGTTGCTGAAAATGAGTAGCTGATGGCAGTGCCACCCAAAGCATTTGAATTGCAAATGCCGCAGGCCCACCCAGGCTGCGCCTGTGGCTGTCACACTCCCAGTGAATCTGCGTCTAGGTGATGGCATCTGACTGCTACTGCTTCGTCGCGTCTCCTTGATGGATGTGCTCGGGAGTTCACACTGAAATTTGTCTTTGTTATAAATTGCCTTCCTTTTATTCTTCTTAGGGATCGCAGTTAGGGCATTGTATTGATTTTTTTTGGAAATGATGTGCATAGGTAGCGTTTGTCACCTATAAATTTCCTTTCAGGAAAATAAGGGAGCGTTACACAATATTTGTCATAGAAATGGGACATCAGTCTAATGGCGTTGAGAACAGCTCTTTGAAGGATCGGCTTAGTGTCTGACTCCTCCAAGGTGATAATTAAATAGCCATTGATTGACAGTCTCCCCAGGCCCTGTTCTGAGGGTCTGTTACGGGTTCTCTCCCCTCCCCTGTCCCATCCTTCTGGACAAAACCACTCTTTAAAGGGGCAAACAGGTTTTCAGATACAACTCATCTTGGTGTTGACTCAGGATCAGGTGAAAAAAACTGTCCCTAGTGCTGGGAGCCCTCCATGCTGCCT
>NW_005355881.1:1521760-1533803 GCF_000412655.1 Myotis brandtii | reverse complement strand
AATTGAGTTTCCAGGAAATAGATGGGCCTGGTCCTCATTTGCTGGAGCTGCATGGAGTGGGTGGCTAAGGCCACATTTAATTAGAGGCCCAAGCAGCCCTGCTTCCATACCTCTGACACACAGGTTACAAGGCCCCGGGCCTCAAGATCATCTACAGACCAGCCTTTCTCCATATCGATGACCTTGACAAAAACAGGAGGGTCAAACACAGGTGCTTGTGAATGGCAGTGGCACTCGGAGCCCTCAGCCTTCCCTCTGGTTATTTGCTGGTCCCCGTGTCTCCCCCAGGCAATTAGCCAGTCCTCCCCTCCTCCCAGCAGCCGGAAGAAGTTTTGAAAAAAAAAAGGAAATCTAATCATGTCCCTCCCTGCTTATAACCCTCTACTGCCGCCTACTGCTCTTAGAATAAACTCATAGATTATTGCCAGGGCTGCCGAGGCCGGACATGGCCTCCGCCTGGCACCTCTCTGCCCACATCCCCTGCTTCCCTCCATTCCTTTCTGACAACACCTGACCTCTTTGCTGTTCCTTAAACCTTCCAAGGCCGTGCCTGCCGGGCCCTTTGCACTTGTGGTTGCCTCTGCCTGAAGCACTGCTCACATAGCTTGTTTCTCATCACCATTGACCTTCCACCTCTAGCATCCCTTCTGCATCAATAAGCTGTTCCCACTCTGTCACTCTCTACCATGATTCTGCTTTATGTTCCTCGAAGGACTTATTACCCCCTTGAAATTATCTCAGTGTTTTGAACTTCCTTCTTGCCTGTTCTGTTCACTGCTGTGTCACCAGCCCCAAGAACAGTGCCTGGCAGGGATTGGGTACTCAGTAAAGACTTGAATGAATGGATGACTCTTAGGCCTTAGGCTTCCAGTAAGCAGAAAAGGAGAACAAAATGGAATTTGGATTACTATTTCACTTTTCTAGCATTAAAAAAAATCCGATTGAAATTAGTTCAGGCAAACTTAGCTGAGTACTGGTGCTCAAACATTTTCATCAGAAACCTGCCTTTCTGCGTATTGAATGTTCTTTCATTTGGGTTGGCTTTATTCTGAGGAAGGTTCTCCTTTGTGATGTTAAGATGGTCCCCAAGGTCCCATCTCACCAGTGTCTTGACCCCGGCTGAAAGAGAAACCGTCTTTCCAGGGCTCCAGCAAAGGTCTCAGGGGAGGCTTTCATTGGTTCAGCTGGAGTCATGTGTCCCTCCATTCACACAAGCCAGGGGAGATGGAACATCCTGATTGGTCAGGCCCAGAGCATAGGCCTCACCTAGTATCTGGGAGATAGAAACAACCTCACCTGAATAGGTAAGACTGAGAGAGAAGAAAAGTTGGTTCCCTCGGACGGCAGTTTCCAGAAGATACCAGAATGGATGCTGGGCCAAAAAGGAAGACAGATGTCTACTACCGAAACCCAAACCCAGCTTCCTCCTCAAAGGACAAGTGCGAGGAGGGCCCTTCTCCCAGCCCCCACCTTCCTCATTTGCTTTCCCACAGGTCTCTGTTCAGCGAGATCCCTTCTCTGTTATCCAGAACTTTCCACAGCATTGATTTATCACTTTGTGTAGCAATTTGCATTTGCTGTCTTTTCAGAAGAAAGAGATTCATGTTGTAACCTTGCAAGCAGCCCAAAGTTAAAAGGATCCAGTTACAGAATATCACAAGTGCCCCCGCCCTCGGAGCTCTGGGGCTCTGGGTTTATTTAATGCATTTCTTCCCGGCCTTGCTTCCTCAGCCAATTTGTCTGCCAAAAACAAAGACTTCAGCCCTGTGGCATTTTACATCTAATATTTATGGTGTTCTAGAGTTTGCAAAAGCACTTCCTTCTCATTTATCACTTGTTCCTCCGGAGACCCCAGCTCCACCCCCAGAAAGTTAGTGGACTGTTCTCTCCTGCCCAAGCCAGGGGCCCCAAAAGCCACATGACAGATGGTGAAGGTCTCACCACTCAGGCGCTTCTACTGGCAGCAGGAGTGGGATTGAAACTGGGCCTGGCCCAGCTCAGCTGCTACTCTGTACCACCCGGGACCAAACTTGGGTCTTGCAAAATGGCAGCCGACAGCCTGAGTCCAGCCCTCAGCCCAATAATATTCTCTTTGGGTTACAGGGTGTTTTTAAAATCTGGAAATGTCACCAAAAAAATACAGATTCCAAGCTTTTCTTAACAAAAAAAAACAAAGATGATGATGATGACCTTGCCAATATAGGCCACATTCCTGAATGGTAGGGGTCAGCTGACTACAGCCCATAGGAATCTGCCTCCTGTTTTTATAAATAAAGTTTTATTGGAATGTAGCAATGCCCGTTCCTTTACCTATGGTCAGGCTGCTTTCGCTCTATAATGGCAGAGTTGAATGATTGCAGCAGAGGCCATTTGACTGCAGAGCTGACAATATTCACAAGCTGACCCTTTGCAGAAAAGGTCTGCTGACCCCGACCAGAGGGCAGTGCCTGGTGGCACAGCTGCCCCAGGATTTTCTGTAATATCCGTACAGCTGAGGGCTCTCCGGTCCCCAAATAGTAGTGGTTTAGACATGACAGATGCTTATTTCTGTCTCATTTGACAACTTGAGCATTAATAGCCCAGAGACGGTAAGGCACCCACAGTGTTGGCATCCAGGCTCCTTCTGTGATCCTGGGGCCCTGCCCTCATCCAGAATAACTGACCACGTGCACGTCCAGCCAGCAGGACGTAGAAGGTAAGGGAGGCCCATTCACTGCCTGCAGGGGCGTTAGCAGAACACGCCACTCCCACCCATGGCTCTGCCAGAAGTTGGCCATGGCCACGTCCAGCTGTCAGGGAGGCTGAGAAGGGAACCTCCACTCGACAGCCTTGTGCCCAGCGAGAAATTCTGTTTCCGGGGAGAAGGAGCAAACGGGCGCTGGGGTGACACGGCACAGCCCATGGCACGTCACTGGCAGGGCCCGAATCTCCATGCACACACACCTCACCTTCTCTTATTGTTGGTCCATGTCAGTCATTTGTAGGATCACCTGAATCTTGTTTGCATTTATGTGCCCTGTTGTAAATTATATCTTCTCCCCCTGGGGGTGGAGGAGAGGGAGGAAAGGGAACTGATGAACCCCGGGGACAGGAACGCTGCCGGCGAGGAACCTTACAGAATGCGTCCCTTGTCACATCACCTGGCGATTGGGAAGTGATTGGACCGAATGGGCTCCCAGATCTAGTGCTTAAAACACTGGGAGCAGCAGAGGTTGAGATGCCCCGTGGGGTTGTGGTCAGTGTTCTTGCTCATCCTGGGGGAGGGATCACCATCATTCCTGGAATCCTTCCCACATCTGCCTTCCCTCGGTTCTCCTCCCACCCCGCCCGCACCTCCTTCCCAGTCGTCTGGGCCGGTGTCCCTTCCTCCTGACCCCTCCTCTGGAGCCCAGATCCAGGCCCTCTGCTCCAGCTCGACTCCTCCGACGGGGGGTTGTGTCCCCGTCAGTGCCATGGGACCCCCTTAGCATCTGGTGAAGGCTATGGATCCTTTTCAGAATTATTTTCAAATTAAATGTGTAGAAGAAAATGCACAGAGTTACAAAGGAGGCCAGTTATATCCAGATACACTCATCAAAATGCTTTGTAAACGGGATCCATGTGCTTCTTTACACGTTAAATTAACATGGTTATTTGGCTGGTCAGCGATGAGGCTGAGAACTTCCAGGATTTCGAAGGAGTGCTGGTTTAATGATATTTCAAGATGTCTGGGTTAACTGTGATGTGATAGAAAGATGTTGGTGACAATTTACACGTTAAATTAACATGGTTATTTGGCTGGTCAGGGATGAGGCTGAGAACTTCCACGATTTCGAAGGAGTGCTGATTTAATATTTCAAGATGTCTGGGTTAACTGTGATGTGATAGGAAGATATCTGTGACTTCTGTTGGTGACAGTGGCATAGATGCTAGTGTTTCTGTGACTTGTTGCCTTCATTGTTGAAGGAGATGCTGGTTAGAGGGTAACGAAAACAAAGATGTCGTCTCCCATTCAAGTTCATGGACCTCAGATTAAGAACCACTTCCTTAGTTGGTTCCATTCAGCTCCATGGCATTAAATGCCAGCTAAGTGCTGACAAATCCCAAATTTCTACCCTCAGCCCAGACCTCTCCCCTGAACCTGGACGCATATCTCCACCCTGTCTTCACCTTGATGTCTAAACAGCACCTCTAGGTTAGCATGTCTTTCCTCCAGCTCTTTTATCTCCTCCTCCACGGTACCCCTTGCTGAGATGATGGTGGACCTGTCCTTGTTGCTCAGCTAAAAACCTCCAAATTATCCTGACTCACTTCTTCCCCCACCACATCTACTGCATTAGCAAATCCTATTGGTTCCACCTTCAAAAATAGCCTGGAACCAGCCGAGCCCCCTGCCTTACCTGGTTAGAACCCCAGTCTCTCCTGGTTACCGTGAGAGCCTCCAGGGCTTCCCGCCCCTGCTTCCCGCTGCTCTCAGCCCTGGATGTAAGCTCTGTGAGGGTGCGGTTTCTGTCTGTTAACTCACTTACTCTGTTTTGTTCAGTGATGTCCTCAGTACCTAGAACCGTGCCTGGTACATAGCCGTGTGCCTCTCAAGCTGACAGAATGAAGGATTAAGTGAATGAATGAACATAGAACATCTCAATAAATAATATTCTAATAAACACAGTAATCCACATTTGGGGCACAGTTTCCCTATGTTTCCTCATTGAATCCTCCCCACCAACTCTGTCAGGTGGGCATAATATTACACCCACTTTACAGTTGGGAGAACGGAACAGTTAGGTAGAGATAGCGTGATTGATTGATTTTTCGTTTCAGGTGTATAACCCAGCAATTGAACATTATAGAACTAAGTGATCACCCCGATAAATCCAGTCCCCATCTGATACCCTACATAGTTGTTATACTATTATTGTCTGTATTCCCATGCTGCATTGCACACCCCCGTGGCTGTTCTTGATTTAAGCCCAGGCTGTCAGCTCCAGAGCCCTCCCCCTCACACCTGACTGCCTTCCAGGACAAAAATCACCCTCGAACCCCTCACTTCCAAAAAGACTGATCTTGGCGGTGTCTGCGGTTCCTTCCCGTGTTCCAGAGCCCTCCCCCTCACACCTGACTGCCTTCCAGGATAAAAATCACCCCTCGAACCCCTCACTTCCCAAAAGACTGATCTTGGCGGTGTCTGTGGTTCCTTCCCGTGTCCCGTGCCGAGGCTTTGGGAAAGGCGAGGCGCTCGGGCTCTGGGCACAGCCGTCCCTCCACCGCCCACGGCCCGGTGGGCCTGGCAGGCTGGGCACAGGTGAAACCTCAGTGTGGGGCCTCGACGGACCCCAGGGTTTGAGTCTCAGCTCAGCCACTCACCAGCGATGGGGCACTGGGCAAAAAGGGACCTCGCTCCCTGAGCCTCGGTTTTCTCGACTATAAAATGGGGACAAAAATAGTATCTACCTCATTGGGTGGTTGTGGGACATCATCCACACTCTCCCAGTGGTTCTCAAAGTGGGACCCCAAGGTCCCTGGACCCCACACACACTGTTTCCATGACAATACCAAGACAGTCTTTGCCTTTTCACCCTCGTTTTTCTTTCCAGGGGCACAGTGTTTTCCAGAGCGTACGTAACACACCCACAGTTACCGTAAAAGGGTTTTGAAACACTCTGCCCCTTTCCATATGCATGTCTGTGAGGCTGGGTTTTTAATGAAACGTGACCAAAACAACACTGCAACAGATTGAATGCAGAAGCAGATATGAGAATCCAGCTGTCCTCTGTTAACCTGGACTTTAAAGAGATTTATAAAACTGTGAGCCAGTAGAGCCCTTCTCACTGATCTTATTTTGTTTTGGGAACCTACAGGGTGGGGCAGAAGTAGGTTTATACTTTATGACTACATGAAACAATTTATTCTTGTATTTTTACTTTAATTATTATATTCTCCATATAAACAACTATAAACCTACTTTTGCCCCACTCTAGAACCACGATGGTATGTATTTATTAATTCACTAATTCAATTATTCCGTAACCATTAGAAGCACACTGCTCATATGCCGGGCATGGTTCTCAGTATATTTAATTTTTTTTAAGTGTATACTAAACAAGTAGGTTATTCCTTTGTGTAAGTGTGTTAACGTCTTAAATTTCTCAGTTTTCGTTTCTGAGATGCTGTTACTAGGTGCACCCAACACAAACAAAGCTCTTTGGGGTCCTGCGTACTTGTTGAGAGTCCAAAGGGACCCGGACCCCAGACGTGTGAGAGCCACTGCTGTTCCCTGACACGGGCCTCGAGCCCTGGTTCGGTTTTGCAAAGCGCCCACAGCAAAGTCATATCCCCTGTGGATTAAACAGATCTGGATACAGCCTACCAGGCGCCACAAAGCCAGGCAGGAAGACAACGGTGTCACAGTTCTACCTGCTCCTTCACCGAAGACGGTGTGCCTGGGTGTTGAACAGCCAGCGCCTGCTGGTCCCCCAGCCGGACGTGACTCCCGCGGGCCTCCCATACCTGGCTGTTCGTTGGTTCAGTCATTGACTCAATTGTCCCGAAAACATCTGTTGAGGACGCACTGCTTGCCGAGCCCTGTTCTAGATACAGGGACAGGCAGAAGCCTCCGCCCTCAGGAGCTGGGGTCCTAGCTGGGCAGGCAGGTGCTGAAAACCGGAAGACGGACACATTTGTCAGGTGCTGCTAAACACTGGACAGAAACAAAGTCGGGAGAAGAGGGAGAGTCGGGCGGGGAGGCCATTTTATTAGGATGGGCAGGCATGTAACCCAACAAGGTAGCATTTGAGCAAATACCTGGGAAAGGTGAGGAAGCAGTCCATGACGGTATCTGACGAAGACGGGTCCTTCAGAGGGACAGCAAGGGCAAAGGCCCTGGGGCAGAAAGGAGCTGCGGGGCTGGGAAGGAGGCCACTACAGCGGGTGCGAACGGACCAGGGCAGAGCAGGGGAGCGAGCCCAGGTCAGGGGCAGAAGATGGCTCACCTGGGACCTTACAGGTCACCATGAGGACTCTGGATTTAAGCTCTCAAGTGTGATGCGGAGCTACTGAAAGGTTTTGAGCAGCGCTGTGGCTTGGGATCTAACAAAACCTTTCTGGGAGGTTGAAGGCAGGAGGACCAGGGAGGAAGCTCCTGCGAGGTTCAGGCGAGAGAGGGTGGTGGCTTGGACCAGGCTGGTCACGGTGAGATGTGCTAAGTGCTCAGTCCTGAGTCTGTCCTGAGGGTAGAGCTGCTATGACATGTCATCAGTGGTCGTGAGGGGGGAGAGGGAGGTGTGGCCGAGCCCGTGGCATCCGCTGGAAGGCTGGGGAGAAGCAGGTTCACGGGGACCCATCAGGAGTCCAGTGTGAAATGCTATTTGGCTTCAGATGAATGGATCTGAAGGAAAATACTCAGTTTCTAACAGTCCCAATGACACATGGAAATGGCAAAACCTGTGGAAGAGGCACCCAGGCAGCTGGGCTCAGAAGATGCCCTGAAGGGCTGAGACCTCTCCTGTTTGTCCGGACTCCTGGCCTGTGAAACGAGCCGTTACCTCGGGAGAGCTGGGTGCTCGGCAATCCGCTCCGCGCCACTGACCTTTCCGAGTTGCTTAGGCAAACACTGTTTATTGTCGTTGGCTCGGCTCTGCGCTCCGGCCCCTCTGCTAATAGCCGAGTGTCATGCTCAGCCGACTTCTTTGCGCAGCATAAACATCCCGCCCGAGCTCATTACTGCGTCTCGGAGGGCCTGTCATTTCTAAGCCGGCGTCACATCTGGTTTCTAACAACCATTTCCCTTTCTCCAGAGACCCGCGTTTGCATCCCCCTCCCTGAAAAGGAAAGCCGGCTATATTTGGAAACTCACAGTTCTTTCCCTTTTCCCCCCTTGGCATGCTTACTCTGTGCCAGAAGTGATCTCATTCGTCACTGCTCCCATTTTACAGATGAAGTCACTGAGGCCCAGCGAGCAGCAGGGCTCGGACCCTGGCTCTCTGACTCTGGAAACCCCACTGCATGGGAATGGCAGGAGGGTCTTGGGTCCAGAAGGATCCTTCTGGCCATTTGGGGGTGACTGGGTTATGAAAAGGCAAAGGGAAGGCACATGGAAGGCAAAGTCCAGGTGGAGTCCATTTCCATTTTGAGCAAAGAAATGAGGATGAAGCAGCAGGATTCCTTTCTCTTCTCTTTAGACTCCATCACATTGATGGCCTTGCCTCTGTCATTTAGATTTTCAGTCACTGGATCTGAGGGTTCCAGCTTTTGAGCAACTGTCACATCAGGGGCTCTTACAAAACTCCAACCCCTTTTTCCACCTGTGAGTTTCCTAGCTCAAGATTCAAAGTCCCAGGGTAGAGTCTGATGACCCCTGCTCAGTCACACACACACACACACACACACCCTGTGGGTGGAGAAGAGCACTTTGATTGACAGGACCTTTGTATTGGGGAGGAAACGGGTGCAGTGGGTGTGATTTTTTTTTAGAAATTACCTGAAAATGTTTGTGTGTCTGTCTGTGTATCTGTATATTCATGCACTAGAGGCCTGATGCACGAAATTCATGCAAGGGGCTTGGCCCTTGCAGCCCCGGCTACCTCGGCCCTCACAGCCCTGCCCACTGGTCATTCCGGAAGGTTGTTCCACCATCCGGTCTAATTAGCATATTAGCTCTTTATTATATAGGATGTGTGTATGTTGGTATATTAGCTCCAAAATATGGGGGAAATTGCCAAATCAAAATGAATAAGTATTTAATGAAATATGTATATTTAAATAGAAATAATGAAATATAGCATGATTCAACCAGTCAGCTCTGGAATATTTCAACTCTTTGTTATGTATCGATTATCTCTATGCAGGATGTGGGTGGAGAAGGCGTGGGATGAGTGTGTGCTAAGAGACGCCAATGTTCTTAAAACAGCCTTATTCACAGATCCACCCAGATGGCCCTGGGGGAGGGACAGCTCCCCGAGGCGCTGGGTGCTGTCGGCCCATGGGCTGCCCCTTGCGGGGCACTTAGGATGTGCCAGGTACTGTTTCGCGGTGGTTCCTCCACTTTACGTCACAGCGGGCAGTGGCTTGCTGTCATATTGCCCACGGAGGCTCAGAGGCGGGAGGGCCCTTGCCTGGGGTGCCCTGGGTCGGATGTGGAGGACCAGGGTTCGAACCCAGACAGTCTGGCTGCAGACATGCTGTCAACCGCTCTCCCACATCACCTCTGCTACCCAGGGGAAGGGGAACGGCTGCCCGCAGGTGCCAAACACAGTGTCCCCCACACTGGCCCAATCCGCTCACCAGCACCAAGAAATGACCCTGGCATTCCTGTTAGAGTCCAGTTGCCAAAACCCTCCATCTCCCTCCCCTCCTCCCGGATCCAAAATGATCCTCTGACTGTCTGCCTCCTCTCCGTCCCCGGCCGCAGCAAGACACAGCGTTTACAGACCACAAATGCGATTATTACGAGGCAATTTCAGTTAGGTTCAGGGCTGGGAGAGAGAACAGAAGGGCCTGGCCCTCCCATTAGACTCCGAATGGTTCCCCGGCAGCACTTAACTCAGACAGATGGGAGAGCAGTGGCCAGGAGGGAGGCAGCTCACAGCTTTCCAACCAAGAGCTTCCTGCATGGGCCTGCAGGACCAGGAGGGAGTCTTACAGACAGATTTAGGAGTTAATAATCCCTCAGAGGGGGGAGGAGGGGAGGGAGGATTCTGACATCTGTCCCTATGACTCCATTAAACAAGATATAATGGAACAAGAAGGTGGCTAGAGAGGGGACCCTTTGGTGACAATGAAACTGTCGCCCTGAGTGGGCGCTGATATGGGCTGATCTGGGCTGTTTACAAACATTGTTCTCACAACCACCCCATGAGGTAAGTACTGTTGTTAACCCCCGTTTTAAAAAGGGATAAACTGAGGTGTCCAGAGATTAAACGACGCGCCCACGAACGCGCAGCTTGCCGCGTTGTGAAATATCTCCAAGGGCCCCTTTAAAATGGGAAGTGTTTTTGCCAGCGTCACTCCCTCCGGATTCCCCGTCATTTCCATCACAGCCGCTTGTCCTCATTTGTGTCGATTAAGTTCGCCTTCGACGATGTTCCTCTGGCTGCTCATCTAGAGGTTCCCGAGAGCGAGTCCTCATTCCCACGGGCGGCTCCATTTCTCCTCGACTGCAGGACATGCGACTCGGGTTTCCGTGTCAGCATCCTGACTTCCGGGGGTTTTCGCTGCACTTTGATCCCTGCCGCCGGTTCTCTCCTCTGAAAATCCACTTCTGCAGCGGTCTTGTCGCTGCATCCCTGGGACCGGTGCGTGGACGGAACGGCACGTGCCGTGACCGGTCACCGGCTGGCTTTGCAAGCAGCGCCGCGATTGGCCACGGATCGCGATGCCCACGTGTTATTTGCACACCGCTCTGTGGGCCGCAGAGCCGGCCGCGAAGTTTGAACTTTACGTGATCCCAGTGAACACCCTGTGTGGCTGCGTGGGGACCGTGCTGTGGGGACTGGCATTGAACTGATCTGTGGAAGCTGACGTGTGCACGTCGGGACCATGCAAAGCGAGCGCGGCCGGGCATGGCTGCTCCTCTTCCTGTCGTCAGTCCTGCGCACGGTGGAGCCCCGCTGCCCTGGCCCCGTTCACAGTCTGCTTCCTCGATCTCTCATCTCTCCCTCCCTCCCTCCCTCCCCCCCCCCCTCCCTCCCTCTCTCCCTCCCTTCTCTCTCTCTCTCTCTCTCCCTCCCTTCCTCCCCAACCCTCACCTCTGCTGCTGTCTTCCATGTAGCTTCAAACTCAAATGGACTCTCCCCTCTTAGTGGCAAGATGACCCCAAGCAGCCGCCAGCCCTGTGGAAGAAGAATGTCTCTTTGCCAGCAGTTCTTTAAAAGTTCAGGGCTGAGTCTCATTGGCCCAACTTGGGTAACATGCCTCTGCGTGAACCAGTGGCAGTAGCCAGGGGAATGTGGTGCTCTGATTGGTCGGGCTGAATTAAGATCAGCGCATGTGTACTTAAGTAAAGAAGTGATGGAACCCAGAGGGTCACAGTCAGGACCAGGCAGGCCAAACAGAAATCCCCACGGCCAGGTGTAAATGCCCCCCCCCCCCCCCGGGGCCTGGCACCCCGGAGGCAGTACCTGCTCCCTCCGTCTTTTCCCTGCTTCCCAGGGGCAGCGGGCAGCCAGGACATTGTCAGTGGCCTTTCCGTCATCTCATTCCTCGTAATCTGCCTGCCAAGTTGCTCCGCCCCCCACGCCAGCCCCCAGTTTGCTCTCCCTCTGGCACCATCCTCGCCGGGAGAGCTCAGTGACATCAGCCACGACACGGCTGTATTTTTCATCTTGACTTTCACTCCTGCTCACCCTCCTGGCTCCGTGTCCCCGCCCGCAGCCCTGGGCCCACACTGATTTGCGTGTCCCACCTCATCTGGTGCCAGAATAACCATTTTAAAAACTGCCTTGGGGAAATCTAATCAAATGAGAACAAAATCTAATTTGGCACTAAAAGCTTTTGACTGAAGCCCTGTTTTCCAGGGCCGTGTGGAGCCTGGATAATACACTCTTTCTGGGGTTTTTTCAGGGTTGAGGGTTGGAGAGGAGGGAGAGATGTGAAAGAGGAGATTCTAGCAGAGGAAGCAGCTCCGGGCACGTTGACACCCATGGCATTGGACAATAACAGGCAGGGCTGGGCCTCCCCAGCCACCCCGCTTCCCACCCCCAAGAAATCGCTCTCTCACCAGCCGGGCCAAGAAGTTAAGCTTGTTAGCATTCCACATTGCACACTTATCAGGAAGACCTTGGCCCACATCTTCAGGAACAAACCAGTCGATCCCACGCCAGGGACATGGGAGTCCTGGGGGGAGAACTCGGCCCCTTTCTCCAGGGCTGCGTTCAGAACAGTGAGGTTCTGTGCTGCTTAAGTTCTCGTGCCCTGCGTTCCTTTCGGAATACGTCAAAAGCTGTGGCCCTGTTCCCAGGAAGATGGACACAGAAGGCGAAGTCCGGCGTGTAATGTTTCAGAGGGCGTGTGCTCCGCTTAAGTATCCCCATCATGGTTCCCGTTGCTTCTCCTCCTTGTGGAGTCCAGG
>NW_005355881.1:1515505-1521726 GCF_000412655.1 Myotis brandtii | reverse complement strand
ACCTCATCTCCTCCCTCCCTCGCTGGCTTCCTGGGATTCTTCACATGCCCCCAGCTCCTCCTGCCTCAGGACCTTTGCACTTGCTATTCCCGCTGCCGGAAGCAGTTCTCCTTGTATTCCTGTATTCTCTCTGACTCACTCCCATCATCCCTCACAGAGGCCTCCCCTGACCACCTGGCCCAGTGGTGCCCCCCGGGGACCATCTCTGCCACTTTGTCACGTCATCATCCTTTATTTCCTTTTTGACATGTTATCATTGACTTCGGAGAGGAAGGGAGAGGGAGCGAGAGATAGAAACATCAGTGATGATAGAGAATCATGGACCAGCTGCCTCCCGCACGCCCCACACTGGAGATGGAGCCCGCAATCCGGGCATGTGCCCTGACGGGGACTTGAACCATGACCTCCTGGATCATAGGTTGACGCTCAACCACTGAGCCACACCGGCCGGGCTATTGTCTCATCGCTGTTATCACCAACAACACCATCCTTATTTGTCACAGCCCTCTACTCAGACGTCAGCGCTGTGAGGGCAGGGTTCCTGCTGGGCTCATTCACTGCTGTGTTTCCGGTGCCCGGGGCAGCTCCCGGCAATACCATGGGTGTTTAATAAATCGTTGTTAAGTGGATATATTGACTTTTACCAGGTCTGGGCACACAGACTCTGTTGTTTAAATACTTTTCTCTCAACTGTTTTAGTCTTTTTACTTCCTTTATTTCAAAGGCAAACTTTTACATCACCACCGTGACTAGACAGTGACAGGGCTCTGGGAGGGGTCTTATTAAATTTCACCTTCTTCCTTGTGGAAGTTCTGAACCGTTGAGAATAAAACTAAGGAGTCAGCAAACGGAAGCCGAAATGGCACTTGGATGAATCTGACCAAGGCGAGGCTGGAGGGCGCGGGCTTCCTTCTGAGGGCCACGGTGACGCTGCTGCCGGGCGCCTGTCCTGCTGGCCACTTCCGGTGATCGGGAATGAATGCAGTTCTGTTGAGTAAATATCCAGGATTTGAACTGCAGGAGGTATAAATAGGTCCAAGGCTAACCAACACTACAAACGTCTTCCTTAGCGGTGGGACCAGTTTACACGCCTGCCAGCAGTACGTGCACGTTCCCGTTGCTCCGCATCCCCGCCAACACTTGGTCTTTTCCGTTTCTTACCCTTAGCTACGCTAAAGATGTCCATGCATCGCTACTCTGAAATTATCACTCTCAACAATGTCTTGCTTTTACTGCCTTCATTAAAATCATTTTTAAAGACACCTTTGATTCTGTGGTAAAATATTTTAATATGTTGGTAACTATATTTCAGAATAATTGACTTTCTCTGTAATCCTACATATTCTGTTTTATGCACATAAAAACATTCAGAAGGAGGCACAGACATCGCTTGCTCCCTCAGGGCCCCAGGCTCCGAGGATGGGGCTGTTTTCAGGCCTTGGGCGCAGGGAGGGTGGGCGGTGCCTCGCGAGGCTTTGCTCACTGCTCTCTCCCTCCTCCCCTCCAGCTTTCTTCGGGAAGTACCTGAATGAGTACAACGGTTCCTACGTGCCACCGGGCTGGAAGGAGTGGGTCGGCCTCCTTAAAAACTCCCGATTTTATAACTACACGCTCTGCCGGAACGGGATGAAGGAGAAGCACGGCTTTGACTACTCCAAGGTAAGCCCTGCAGCCCCTGCAGCCCCTGCCCTGTTCCGCCCGCCCCCCAGGACTGTGCAGTGAGTCACCCCTGCAGTCAGGGGACTTGGGTTCAGAGCCCACTCTTGACATGTGTTATGTGCCCTTGGTTATGCTGCCTGCTCCTAAGAGCCTCAGTTCCCAGATCTGGGAAATGGGCACGCCCTTGCATCCTTAACAGTATGTACCTGTATGGCCCAGGAGCTGTGCGCGGTGCTTTGTGTATCTAATCTTCACAACAGTCATAGGTGAGTGGACTAGTTGAATTTGATTACATTATTCATTTGTTCCCTCAACAACTATTTATTGAGAGCCTTCTCAGTGCCAAGCTCTGTGCCAGGTGCTGGGTAGCCAAGGGTGAGCCACACCACAGTCTAGAAACAGGTGTGTGTGTGTGTGTGTGTGTGTGTGTGTGTGTGCGCGCGCGCGCGCGCGTGCATATACACAAACACAATAGCCATGTCTCCTATTTTGTCATCCCCAGTATGAGCCATTTCAACCATACGTAGCTGGCCGGTTATTACAACCACCTGAAAATCTTTGCTAGTGCTTTCCTGCCCTGAATTTATCCAAGTCTTATCTACCTTCTCTTCCAGGAAGTCTTCCTGGATTGCCCTAAACTGCAGGATTTACCCTTTCTTGAATCAGACTGTCCTCTTTCAGTTGTTTGTGACCAGAAAGGTAACTCGGACTGGCTCAGTTGACGAGGAAACATATTGAACTGATCCAGCAATAATAGCATTGGACGGAGCTGGGGCCAGGGGCTCAAACATCTTCAGGCAGTGGTTTCTCTCCCCTCTAAGTTCTTTTCTTCCCTTCGATCCCATTCACAGATGGACTCTCTCCCCTCCTAATAGCAATACGGCCGTCCTCTCGGCCTCCGGCCCAGCTGCAAGCGTGGGAGTCTCCCTCCCAGGACTCCCAGCAGTCTCATTGCACCTCATTGGCTCTGGCTCAGGCATGTAGCTCCAGAATCGAACAGTGATGGTGGGTTTATTAAGAAGATCCTCAGCCCTTCTCCCACCCACCCCACTGGCCGGAGGCAGCAAGCCAAGCTGGTGGCCCCGGGATCTCACCACGTCTCTGGATCCATCCTCGGGGCACTGACTGTTGGTTTCCTGTTGGGGTCCGACCTCTCCTTTTCACCCACGAGCTTTGCACCATTTTTAGATCCACTGTTAGTTACCTTTGTCATTGCAGAGCTTTTCTAACACCTTTAGGTCATGTTCCACGACTAGACCAGCACCTCTTCGATTGACGTAACATTATTTTGATGTAATAGCTTCTGCAGGCCCGTTATACAACCCTTTTGTGCTCCTAAGATTAATCATAAAAAGGACTCAAGGAAAAGCACCTCAAGTAGCCAGTGTCTTCCCCCCCGCCCCCTTCGCTCGTTTCTCACAGTCCCCGTTAGCGCTTGGAGGACTGCCCTTCAGGGTCCTTCCTTGATGCCTGTGAAGGTCGGGTTTGGCTTCTCCCACCGCTCTGGGTTTGACACTTTCTCCTAACAGTGTGTCTGGACAACTTTCCACCTCAGCGACGACAGGTCAGCTGCCCTTTAATGTCTGCGCAGCCCGCACAGTAGGACCACAGTGTGCACCATTGGTCTTCTTCCCGTTGCTGGTCACTGCTCTATCGACACCACCTCGGTGGCTGGCCGTGTGCACAGGTGCAGTGTGCGTGTCCCTGAGGCAGGTGCCTGCGGACCCCCGTGGCGTGTGTATCACACAGTACAGCTCAGGGTACAGTTGATGCCGTTTAGTCAGGCTCCTTCCCTCTAAAATAGTGTCCCTTTTTGAAAGTGACCAATTTGGACAGAGCTGCTTCCTAGGAAGCAGTGGGCACATTTCAAGAACCCATTACCTGCCAGAGAGATCAGCAGCTAAGGATTGGCCAAGTTCAGGAAGAGTTCAGACGCATCTCACCTCCTTGGCCGAGCTTGCCCGTCACTGTGCCTCCAGCTCTTCTCTCCTGCCGCCCAGGGTCTAAGCGGGTCTCGCTGCGCATGCCTCGGAGCTGCTCCCTGGCGCATCCCTGCATTGCACCTGCCCATCCTCTTTCTGTTCTCACACACGAGGCAAGCTCATTCCTGCCTCTGAGTCCTCGCACTGACTGTTCCCTCTGCCTGGAACTCTTCCCTAGATCAGGTTCTCAATCCTGGCTGCACATTGGAACCCCCGGGAAGCTTTTAAAAAGTCCAATGTCCGGGCTGAACAATTGAACCAGAAACTCTAGGAGTGGACTAGGCATCGATAAAGCTCCCCTAAGGATTCCAGCAGCTAAGGTGAACCCCGATGATATGGATCTTCCCAGGCCTGGCTCCTCATCGCTCAGGTCTCAGCTCAGATGTCACCTCCTCAGAGAGGCCCTCCTGGACTGCCCCAGCTAACGCGTGCCCCTCCACCCCAGCCCCCGGTTCATTGGCACATCTGTCACTATAACCCTGTCACAGTCTTGGTTTTTTGTTTACTTGCTCATCTGCTCCTACCCCCAGGTCCTGCAGAAATGCTGGGGAAAGACTCAGGCCAAGGCGGCCTGGTGGCAGCATTTCCCCCGTTGTGTGACGTCGAGTCACATAACCTCTCTGTGCGTTCACTTCCTGTTCTGGAAAACAGGGCTCGCGCCACACACACTTCCTGTGGATGTATAAGAATTCAACAAGCGGATCCACGGAAACAGAGCGGCTCCTGGCACAGCACGGCACTCTCGGAATAAGCTGTTATGTTTTAATGCCTGTCCCGCGTGAATGACAAATGGCAGTCTCTCGCCCGTCCTCCCTAACCTTCTCTCCATTGAGCACAGCACCATTTGACTTTCCTGGTTTTTGCTGACGTATTACCTGTCCCACAGGGAGGGACCGACCGGTTTGGCGCCGCTGTGTCCCGATGCCCAGCGGAGCCTGGCGCACAGCGGGTGCTCAGTACGCACGTGGGGCTCCTCACGCATTCTCCCGTGTCTCCCACGCCCCCCAGGATTACCTGACAGACCTCATCACCAACGACAGCGTGAGCTTCTTCCGCACGTCCAAGAAGATGTACCCGCACAGGCCCGTCCTGATGGTCATCAGCCACGCAGCCCCCCACGGCCCCGAGGACTCGGCCCCCCAGTACTCAGGCCTCTTCCCCAACGCGTCCCAGCACATGTGAGCAGCACCTGCCGCGGGGCCCTGGCGGGAAGGGAGGTGGGAGGGCCGCCGTCACTGACGGCAGTGACAGACGGGGCTCACGGGCCCGGACACCGCTCTCTGCGGGGGAAGGGGGACTCACGTCCAAAGTGGCAGGTTGTCAACTTGGGCCCCACATCCTCCCACGGGCGGGTCTGTGGCTAGACCTGCACTTCAGGAGGACGGGTTTCCTTTGTAATCCTGTCCGTTTCACAACTTCCTCTTGGGAAGGGTCCATGGCGTCATCGGACTCCAGTATCTCCGCCGCCTTTCCTGAGCATCCTCTTGGGAAGGGTCCATGGCGTCATCGGACTCCAGCTCCGCCGCCTTTCCTGAGCGTCGGCCACATGGCAGGCTCGATGCTGAGCCCTTTACACGCACCGCGTCACTGCAGATTCACAAGGAGCCTTGATATGTTAGTTAACAAATCCCCCTGAGACCCAGCAGCTCTAGCGACGGTGTGTGAGCTCAGAGTCTGGGGGTCAGGGGACGGGGAGTGGCCTTGGGGGAGGTTCTGATGAGGGGGCTGCAGCGCCTGAGGCTGCCTGGTCACCCCCATGGCGGCTCCTCGACCCCCTTCTCACGGCAGAGCAGCAGGGCTTCCTCCGGAGAAGCGACCGCGATGGAGAGAGGTGGATGGGGAGGTGACGGGAGGCTGAGGGGCCGTCGTCGTCTCTTACAACCGAGTCTCGGGTTGTGACACCGTCACTCTGCCACGGGCTGTCGGTCACACAGACGCGCTCCTGCCCTGTGACTCCCAGGAAGGGGCGAGGAGGGCTCTCTCGGAGGCTGTGCCTCAGTCACGGGTGGGATCCCATCTTGCAGGCCAGGAGCCAGGGGCACAGAGAGGTGAGGTCACTTCCCTCCGGCGGCCCAGCTGGTCAGTGGCAGCGTCGGGACTCACATCCAGCCCCCACTCCCACCTCCCACCTCTCGCTCACCCTCCCGTCCTCCTCCCTCCAGCTGGACAGCAGATCCTCCCGGAAGGTTCTGCTCTTCTCCGCCTCCGGCCACCTCCCGCTTAGCGGAGACACTCGACAGCCCTCGCTGTGACATTGGGCGCACGGACGGGCACGTTGGTGTTTCACGTTCCCTGCACTCAGAATGCGTGGCTCCCCTCGGCCCCTCTGTAACTGCTTTCCGGCAGCACCCGGGGGGCTCAGGGGTGTGGGAACCTCTGTCCCCTGGGCTCTGGGGAGGAGGATTTGTCGGGATGAGCTGCCCGCACGCCCAGAGGGCAGCACTGCCCCCCAGCACACTCCACCCACCCCACTCACGCTCCCCTTGGCAGGAGGGGCCCATGGCCAGCTCAGTCCCACCTAAGGGAGAAGCCGTGGGGTGGGAGGGCCCACTGCTTCTGTGGCTTCTCCTTCAAAAGATG
>NW_005355881.1:1514305-1515480 GCF_000412655.1 Myotis brandtii | reverse complement strand
CCCCCTCCCCCACAGCAGCCCTGGTGCTTCAGGAGATTGTTTGACTTGCCTGCTCATTTATCTTCCCTTTGAAATGAAAATCACAGAAATTGAACACGAGCAGCGCCTGCTATGACTTACCCAGAGAACCCCCTCGCCTTATTAGGGGTGTGTTTGGAAGGCTCGCTTATCTCTGGGGTATAATCATTTCTAAAACAAAACCAGAAAGTTCTGCAGCTGGATGTTCAGTGTGACGGTCTGGGGTGGGGGACAGAGCCCTGCAGGTTGGGTCGGAGTTCCAGATCTTCCTCCAGAGGCCGGCAGACTCCCCATTGGGCCTGGGCCTGGGCCAGGCCTGGGGCTGAGAAACGCTCTTGCCGCCATGTCGCCCCCCTTCCCTCCCAAGCACACACGCAAAGGTCCAAACATATGCACACACGGACACAACACAAACACAGATACACACATCAGACAAACACAGATACACACAGATCAGACACATACACAAACACAGATACACACAGATCAGGCACATACACAGATACACACAGATCAGACACATACACAGATCAGACACATACACACATACACAGACACACACAGTTACACAAGTGCACGCACAAACCTGTACACACAAACACAGATACAAACACAGACGCATACAGATATAGACACAGAGACACACACTTAAAGATCTGCACAGGGATACAGATCCACACGACACACAAAGACAGATACCCAATGGACACATACACACAAACACACACAGACAGACACACCACCACACAGGCACGTACACGCAGAAACGCAAACACGCACACAGACACCAGCCCCCGAGCTGTGTTTCCAGCGTGGCCTCTGGTTGTGGGTTCAGGGGCCTCCTTGTCTAACCCAGGGGAGCCAGGCCGGCTCCCAGCCTTGGGGTGCGGGGCTGCAGGGCAGTCACCCGCCCACCGCCCCCAGCAGAGGGGGCTCCTCCCCGAGGCCTGCTGTGCACACACAGGCATTCCTGGGATTCCCGAGGAGGTGAGGGAGGCAGCTCCGTGCCGCAGGCTGCGGGGCTCTGAGGAAGCCTGGCCTCTTCCACCCGGCGGGCCGGGCCCTGCAGCCTCTGCTTCAGAGAAAGGGCTTTGGGCTCAGCCTCCACAGGCTCCTGACAAACGCCCCTCCCGGTCTCCAGGACAGACAGCGGCCTA
>NW_005355881.1:1512926-1514277 GCF_000412655.1 Myotis brandtii | reverse complement strand
GTGCTCAGAATCGCCTCCTGGAATGCGCCCAGGGGCCTGCGGGGATTGGTTTCCCACACGCCCAGCAGCTCTGAGAGCGGCTCTGTGCAGCCGGCCGCCCCCTCCAGCTCCTTGGAGGGGTGGAGGGAGCTTGTTGCTGGGAATGTTCTACACGCAGGTCAGGCCCCGGGCCAGCCCGCAGGAGCGCAGCCGAGCTCCTCATCAAAGGGGCCTTGGGCCGGGTTGGATTTAGCGGCAGGAGACCAGCCAGGGCTGAAAGCGAAGTCCAGCGGGAATCTGGAGGCTGTGACTCACCCGCTCTGCATAGCAACCGTCTCCACAACTGTCAGGCTGCTGGCCTCAGCTGCTCCTTCTGCCCCAGCTCATCCTGATGTTGAGGAGGCTGTCCATCCATCCATCCATCCACCCATCGATGGTGGTGTGGTCTGCAGGGAAGGGAGCTCAGTTTCTGACCAGACCTGTTTGCCTCCCCGCTCTACCCACCAGCAACCCTTTGCCCCTTAATTGCCATTTTGAAAGGCCTTTGTCTTGAGCCCTGGAAACTCAACCTTTGTGTGCAGCTCTGCCTGGGGAGGGGCATGATCGGGGAGGACTGAGTGCCTTCAGTTCAAGGGACACCACTGTGTGGGGTTTAACTAGAGCACTTCTCCCCATGGCCCCCCACCGGGAACACCCATGTGTGGTGGGGTTTTCAGTAGCGCAGATCCTGGGGAGACGGGGGGGCAGGTCTCTTGGTCTGGGACAGAGTAATATGTTACTGGAATCAAACTTCCGAGGCCCCGGACTGAATAGGCCCAGGTGTCTGTGCTGCCTAATCCCCGGTGGGAATTTCTTTTCTTTTTTTAATATTTTGAGTTGCTTCTAATTTTTTATTTTGAATCTTTGCACATAAATTTGTTTCAAAGAAGCCATCTATCATCTATCTCTTAAGTATGTGCTTGATAAATATATGATATTTTAAAGTTTGAATAGTATTATGTATATTTCCTTGGTGTTTTTTTTTATTGATTAAGTTATTACATGTGTCCTTATCCCCCCATTACCCCCCCCACTCATACCCTCACCCCCCTGGTGTCTTTGTCTATTGGTTGGGCTTATATGCTTGCATATAAGTCCTTTGGTTGATCTCCCCTCCTTAGCCCCACCCTCCCCTACCTTCCCTCTGAGGTTTGATGGTCAGATCGATGCTTCTCTGTCTCTGGATCTGTTTTTTGTTCATCAGTCTATGTTGTTCTCTATATTCCACAAATGAGTGAGATCATGTGATATTTATCTTTCTCCAACTGGCTTATTTCACTTAGCATAATGCTCTCCAGTTCCATCCATGCTGTTGTGAATGGTAAGAATTCCT
>NW_005355881.1:1488170-1512563 GCF_000412655.1 Myotis brandtii | reverse complement strand
ATTTGTTGATGATAGCCATTCTGACAGGTGTGAGATGGTACCTCATTGTCGTTTTGATTTGCATCTCTCAGATGATTAGTGACTTTGAGCATGTTTTCATATGTCTCTCGGCCTTCTCTATGTCCTCTTTCAAAAAGTGTCTATTTAGGTCCGTTGCCCATTTTTTGATTGGGTTGTTTATCTTCCTTTGGTTAAGTTGTATGAGTTCCCTGTAAATGTTGGAGATTAAACCCTTATCGGTGATAACATTGGCAAATATGTTCTCCCAGTGGGAATTGCTTGGCTGAAGTTTTGCTCAAACGTGAGTGTCCACAGTCAGGCCTGGGGCAGGGGGCAGCGGGAAGTGGGGGAGCGGGTAGGGTTTCTGATAACAGCTCGTTGGCCCACCTGACCCGCTCCTGGAGCTCTGCCTCTGGCCAGGTAGTCCCCTCCCTGGGCCTCCTCATCCTCAAAAAAGGGAAGCTGATCCCACCACCCAGTCCACCAGCAGGACCCAGACTCCTCTGACCCTCGGTTCCTCTTGTAAATGGGAGAGCTGACCAAAGGGAGGAATAGCAGTGACACTGAGTCACAGTGTGGTTGTCCCAAACGCACATGTTCAGGCACCATCCTCACAGCGCTGGCCACGCGGGCATGGCTGTTATTTACCTAATTTTGTAATCAGCTTCCCTTTTTTGAACCAAAATCTATTGCAAAAGGAAATCCGGTCGTCGCGCCTTAACCGTGATAGCTGTCGCTTGCCGTCTACCCGAGGTAACTGGAAAGTGAATGCTGTCCTGGTGGATTAGAATTGGGTGCTGTGCCTGCTGGAGGCTCCGCACGGAGCCTCTCTCCTGCTTTGAAAAGGGAAAGGGGCAGGTTCCAGACGGGTGTTCAAGGAAGATGGACACCAGACCGACCCTTGGCTTTGATGTCCGTCCAGGTGCGCTGACAGCCAGCGTGGGAGGGACTTTCTGAGTCTGTGGCTCCACACTGTTTGATGCTACGCCTCCTGAGGTCTTCCCCCGTGGCGCCCCACAGAGGAGAAAGGCCGACCTAACATTTAGCAGAGTCCCTGACACCAGTGTCCACTTCCCCCAGATGCGGGGGTGTTCCGTGCTGGGCTGCAGACAGCTCAGGGCAGGCGCTCGCTCATGGCCTGGGTGGGTTGGGGGCCGGCCCAGCACCCCCCTCCAGTCCCCACCTGACCACTGCGTGTGTGTCTGCCCGCCAGCACGCCAAGCTACAACTACGCGCCCAACCCCGACAAGCACTGGATCATGCGTTACACGGGGCCCATGAAGCCCATCCACATGGAATTCACCAACATGCTCCAGCGGAAGCGCCTGCAGACCCTCATGTCCGTGGACGACTCCATGGAGACGGTAGGCCGCCACCCCCCGCACCCCCTTCCTGCTGACCCTCCCTGCCCTGCACCGTCCCGAGGGTCACCCGCTGGAGAGGAATGGGAAACGAGGCAGAACCCAGGCACCGCCCCAGGCCTGGGCGAGCGGCTGAGAACGTCCTTTCTGCCCTGGCTCCGTTCTGTTTAGCATGTGGCATGTGGGGCTAGTGCCATTTTCTTAACAGCTTTATTGAGGTACAGTTCACATACCATGCAACTCACCCCGTTAAAGCGTGCAGGTCGGTGGTTTTAACATATTTGCAAACTTGTATGGTCAGGACCACAGTCAACTTGAGGACATTTTCATCACCCCAGAAAGAAACCCCGCCGCCCTTAGCCACCCCCTCTAGCACCCCCTCACCCTTCATCCCTGGCAGCCAGCAGTCCGCTCTGTATCTGGATTTGCCTCTTCCAGACATTTCACGTGAATGGGTTCACACAGTATTTGCTCTCCTGTGACTGGCATGAGGTTTCAGTGTTCAGCCACATGGTGGCGCTATCAGAACTTCATTCCTCTTTACTGCTGAGTAATATCCCACGGTGTGGATATAGGGCACATACTCGAGTTATCCCCGACTATTTAAATTTACGTACAACACACACAATTTAAAATTCAGTCCCTCAGTCACACCAGCCACATGTCAGGTGCCCGACAGCCACCTGTGGCTGGTGGACAGGACAGAAATTAACATTGCGGCGTCACAGAAGGCACTGCTGGACACACGGTGGTGAATCGCAGGCTCCTGCCATGGCCACGTCCAACCCATTCATTCATTCGTTCATTCGTTCGTTCATCAGCATTTGTGAGCAACAAAAGTCGGCGGCGTCACAGAAGGCACTGCTGGACACACGGTGGTGGATCGCAGGCTCCTGCCACAGCCACATCCAACCCATTCATTCATTCGTTCATTCGTTCATCCGCATTTGTGAGCAACAGAAGTCACTGCTCTGATGGAGCTTACATTCTCACGCAGGGGCACACAACCCACAAATAAGTGGGAGAGAGAGAAGGCGAGGAGCCCTGTGAAGAAAAGTAAGGGACCGAGAGTGACCAGCAGTGGGGAGGCTGCAGCTATAACTGGCCCAGCCTCGGGCTGCTGGGCGGTGACGGCTGAGCGAGGCCCTGAAGCAGGGGAGGCAAGGGCCTGGGGCCTAAGACCCCGCAGCCCGGGGACGGTGGTCGGGGTCCCTCACCTGCTCGCCTGTGTCTCAGATCTACAACATGCTGGTGGAGACGGGCGAGCTGGACAACACCTACCTCGTGTACACCGCCGACCACGGCTACCACATCGGCCAGTTCGGCCTGGTGAAGGGGAAGTCCATGCCGTACGAGTTTGACATCAGGGTCCCGTTCTACGTGCGAGGCCCCAACGTGGAGGCCGGCTCGCTGTAAGTGCCCCCACCCCTGCCCCCGCTGCTCCAAAGTCCCAGGGAGACCTCGAGGTTCCGCTGACACCCAGACAGACGGGAGGCCGGCATTCAGCCGTGCAGCCCGACCACGCCCCGGTGGCTCCCGTTGGGCAGGTGAGCCTCGGTGCCAAGTGAAACAACGGTCGTGTCACTTAGGGTGGATTTTGACGCATTGTATACGCCTGTTAGGGAAGGAGGGGCCAGGAGCCGTTAGCACCTGTGAAAACAGAATGTTTGTGGCGGGCAGTGTGCCAGGGAAGCGGAGAGCTGGCCCCTGTGCCACCAGCGGTGGGAATGCCGCCTTGATTTCTGTCTGGCTGGGAGCCCCTGGGGCTGATGGATGTCGGGAGGGATCCTGCGGCCGGGGTGAAGGGATGGGGGTGTCGTATGATCGGCTGAGCAGCTCAGGCCGCAGCGCAGAGGTAAACTGGCTCCCCTGCCATCCTTCCTCGGGGACCACGTGGCCCTCGGCCAGCCTTCTCCGTGGGTTAGCCTTTGGGATGCCATGTCTGCCAGCCAGAAAGGCCACGTCGGGGGCAGGAGAGGTGGGAGGCCGGGAATCTCAGCAGCAGCCTCCCCGGATCCACGGGCACCTCAGGGACACCAACTGAGTGGCTCTTTGAGATGCAGATGAGTTGCCATTAAGTCACTTACTTGGTCCGACTTCCACCGGAGCCCGGAGCCGGACAGGACCCACGGCACCGACCGGGCTCGCTGCGGAATCCTCCTGGAAGGTGCGGCCTTGCCCGGCAGGGACTGAGACGTCCCGCCGCTGTGGACGCCTGGGGGCCGTTTCCGGAGGCAGGCCAGCCTCATCCCTCTTCCTCTGCCGACCGCACCACATCCCTCCCCGTCCTTGGTCTCAGGGTCCCCACCTGTCATCGGAGCTATAATAGTAGCTGTGTTTCTGTAGCGCTCATTCCTCGGGCCCAGGGCTAAGCACTTACACCCCTGTGTTCCTTTGAGCATAACAGCAACCCTGTGAGGTAGAGGCTGTTCTCACCCCTTTTATACCTCAGGAAACTGAGGCCCCGCGGTTGCATTGCCCGGGGTCACGTGCTCCTGTCTGCCACTCCATGCTCCCTCAGAAACCCTGCGCCACCCTGTGAATAGGAAGAATGAGGCCTGCCAGGGCTCTGTAGGCACTGGCATTACGGGTTTGGTTGGCCTCCGAGTCTGTGATCCGGTTCACGGGACCCCAAACCACAACCCCACGCAGACAAAACAGAGAGTGGACCAATGTCAGGTTTGGGGCTGAAGACACTCGGAGTATCTGTCAGCCTGGGCTCCTTTGGTTGCAAGCAGAAGTGACCATCAAACCGGACAAGGCTAAATAAGATGAAGGGATGCAGTGACTAAAGTAACCGGGAAGTCCAAGGCCAGCTCTGGCTTCAGGCACGGCTGGATCCAGCAGCCCCACAGTCCCCGCAGGCAGCTCTCGTTTTCCATCTGTCGGCCCTATTTTATGTGAATTGGCTTCATTCTCGGGTGCGTTCTGTGGTGGCAGAGTCACCGTGACTGTCAGCCATCTGGCGACAAAACCCAACAGTGGTCTGAACAGAAGCCGGAGGATGGCAATCACTGGCCTGTCACGTGCCCCACGTCCTCGCTCACAGGTTGTGCAAGTGCAGGCGGCGGACGTGAACTCACACAGCCTTCCCCCCAGACTGTTCCCCAAGTGTCCTTGCTGGGGGCGGCTCCATGGCAGCTTGCTCCTGCAGTGAGAGATGAGGGAGACGCACTAGCAGGACAGTCTCGTAGCGGGTAACGTGAGCATGGAATGACACCAGCCGCCCTTGCTGTATTCTATTGGCTTGGCCACAAAGGTGTGAACACCAGGGGTGGGCGTCACCGGGCCACATAGTCTGTCACAGGGTTTTTCTGGAACTAAAGGGAGAGAGGGAAAGTGCTGTGCTGGTATCTGGAGAAAGAACATTCTGGCCAGAGCAAAGGCCCTGAGGCCAGACTGTGCCTGGCTGTCAGGGGCAGCACTGGGGCCGGTGTTGCCCTCAGAGGTTCAGAGAAGGGTCCAGGGGAAGGCCCTGGGTTTGGGGTAGCTCTTAAGGGTGGGTGCCTTTTGTTCGGATATTGGGAACAGAGAAGGCATTCCTGGCTGAAGAGACAGCCAGGTGTGGCCTGTGAATCCAGCCCCTGTGTGTGTCTGGGGCACAGAGGTAAGGGGGTTGCGGGGGGAGGGTTCAGGTGAATTGGGCCACAGAGGGGATCACTAAGGGCTGAGATTCAGGGAGTGGCACGGTCCCAGCTTCCTACCTGCAGGGCCCCAGTCCCTGGCCACCTCCAGCCGCCCCTCTCCTGAGTGATGGTCTCCCTGCCTCCCCAAGGAACCCCCACATCGTCCTCAACATCGACCTGGCCCCCACCATCCTGGACATCGCAGGGCTGGACATCCCCTCGGATATGGATGGGAAATCCATCCTGAAGCTGCTGGACACGGAGAGGCCCATGAACCGGTGAGGAGGGGAAAGGGGCGCTGGTCTCCCCCAAACCCCTGCGTAAACTTGTGGCCAAACCGTGTGGGTCTGGTGGGGGGACCTCTCCACGAGTCAGGAGCTGGGGTTCCAGGGTTCCCCACCCCGACCACTTCCCCGCCTGGGAGAGAAGGATGCCCCCTCTGAGATTCCGGCTTCCCATCTGGAATATGGCCAGGGCGACCAGTTGCAGACCCTAAATTTGTGTTCAACTTGAAACAGCAGGAATGAACACTCATGCAGCACTTCCTGTGGCCAGGCCGTGTGCTGAGCACTTGGCATGGGATTTCGTCATTTTGACCTTTATGACCCAGTGAGGTGGGCTTTATGCTGATGCCCTTTGACCAATTTGGAAATTGAATGCCAGAGAGGTTATGACTTGTCGGAGGTCTCTGGGCGGGTCTGGCTCCGGCTCCAGCTTTCAGACTCCAGACTAGAGGCTGCACTCCCAGTCGCCATGCTCTGTGCCGTTGGTGCAGATGGCGGGACGGCAATGTTCCTTGGTGTCCGGAGGCGGGGAAGGGAACAGGGATGGGGAGCAAAACTTAGGCACCTGGGAAGGTGAGTTGAGCCTGGTGGGGACAGGAAAGCAGGGGGACATAGCCACTGCTGTGGCGGCAGCGACACCTGGTGGCCAAAACTGTAACGTCCACTGGGCTCATGGCCCCAGGGAGCCGCCTATGGCGAGCTGGACGAACACTGCCCGTCCACACTGACCGCCCTGCAGGGGACCCCCTCTGCTGAGCCTTCCCTCCGACCGGGAGGCTTATAAGCTGCATGGGTGTGGACTGGGCAGGTGGGAGGAGCAGGGTACCTGGGAGTCAGTGCAGGATGGAAGCTGCCGCAGCCTGAGCCCGTCTGGGAAATGGAAACGAGAGTGACCCACCATCAAGTGCAGTTAAATTCCCCAAATCCAGCTACAGAGGGTCCAGGAGGGAATCCTTCAAAACACAATGCGAGTCCCCCCAAGTCAGGCAGCCTCGCCACCCGGTGCTGCCTAAGGGAGTTGCACACACGTGACTGAGTGTAACTTCCGCCCGGGAGGGTGGGGCATCAAAGCCTTTCCCGTCCCTGCTCATCCCGTCTTCCCCTGGGACCCCAGGGTCTGTGCTGGCTGGGAACCAAGGCGGCTCTGGGCACCGATCCTGCTCCTGGGAGAAGGGGGCGGGGATATGTGAGGCCCCCACATTGATGAGAAGTTGGAGGTGTGCTTTTCCCCCAGGTTTCACTTGAAAAAGAAGATGAGGGTCTGGCGGGACTCCTTCCTGGTAGAGAGAGGGTGAGTGCTGGGTCCTGAGGAACCACCCAGGTCCCCCCACATCCCAGGCAGCTTCTGGCAGCCCCCTGCACCCATGGTGGCACCCATGGTGTGAAAGTTCTCACTGTTGCGGGGGGGGGGCTGTTGTTATCATACCTTCCCACGGTGCCTGGCACTCGTGTCCGTGGCCTCAGCCACGAAAGCGCATCTGCTGTTCCTGTGGTTGGCGCAGCTTTTGCATCTGGAGGCCACGTTTGGTGCTGCCTGCACAGTGTCCGTTTATTGCCAGCGCATGCACTTGGGGAGGTTTCTTACAGAAACCCCCACTTCTTAAGTCCCTTAACGATCGGGAGAGTAGCCAGGCTGGACCTGCACGCTCCAGCCTGGACCAGGCTGGCGCCACACTTGTCGGCAGGCCACACGCTCCTCCAGAGCCGGGAGGCCAGCCCTGGGTCCCGTTCTCTGCCCCACAGCAAGCTGCTCCACAAGAGGGACAGTGACAAGGCGGACGCCCAGGAGAACTTCCTGCCCAAGTACCAGCGCGTGAAAGACCTGTGCCAGCGGGCCGAGTACCAGACCGCGTGCGAGCAGCTGGGACAGGTGAGGCGGCGGGGCTCAGCCCTGGGGCTGGGACAGGTGCCCCTGCATCCTTCCTTCCCTCCCAATGGCTGCCCCTCTAAACGTGACCCAGGCCTGCTCCTCAGGCACTGTTCTAGGCACCGTGGCAACAACCTCGAATGCCATCCACAGAAAGGGCGCCCTCCTGCAGCTGGCGTTCTGGGGAGAGCTCGGCCTTGGGTTAATGCCAAGAGCCCACAAGTGGTTCTGAGCTACGAGGAACAGCCAATGAGGCCAGGGAGCCTTTGCCCCCCCCCCCCCATTGTTGTCAAATCCTATGCCCCAGGTTAAACGTCAGGCGAACCCGGGCGGGGGAGGGGCATGCATCTGCAATTCAGAACAGATCATTAGAGCACGGCTTAGCTGCACAGAGAAGAGACCCGAGGTGGGGTGCGGGCCCAGACCAGCTGGGGAAGCCCCCGTCTATGGCCCCTGGGCCTGTAGCTCTAGGGCCTCCAGGATCCCTGTCCAGATGTCCACCCACTGGGAGTGCAGTCCTAATCCTGCTGGGCCAGCCGCCCCCTCAGTGCTGTGGCCTCGCCAAGCTCAGCTGCGCCTTCTAGGAACGCCCTTCCATGCATGTGCGTCCTGCGACGGGCTCACAGCCACAGCCATGCAGTGCCCCCTCGGTGCCATTTCTGTACTTCTGTAGTCAACACGTGTCTGTCCTAGAGTAGTTCCAGGAACGCAGCCCTTGGGAGCCCATGTCCCTACAAGGGCAGGGAGGGGAGTTCTCAGGGGGGTGGGTGAGGGCAAGGGGGCAGAGTGGACGGCTGGCTCGGAGCCTGAGGCCTCGCTGTGACTTGCAGAAGTGGCAGTGTGTGGAGGACGCCACAGGGACGCTGAAGCTGCACAAGTGTAAGGGCCCAGCGCGGCCCGGTGGCAGAGCCCTGTCCAACCTGGTGCCCAAGTACTATGGGCAGGGCGGCGAGGCCTGCACCTGCGACAGTGGCGGGGACGACCAGCTCAGCCTGGCCGGACGCCGGAAAAAGTTCTTCAAGAAGAGTGAGTGTGGGCAGTTCGGGACCGAGGGGAGGGATTGCGTAGCCCCATTCGCTCATTGAAATAATTCCACGGGCACTCACAAGAGCCAGGGGGCTGGGGACACAGCCAAGCCCCCGAGGATCCTCTGGCCCCGTGGGGAAGGGCAGGAATAGAGAGAGAACGGGAGAGCTGAGTGCTGTGAAGATGGGATGTAGAGGGAGGAGGGGCGGTGGATGCCAGGGGCCCATCACGTCATAGCGCAGGTTCTCAGACAGAAGGAGCCAAGATCAGGTTTGTGTTTTCAAGGACCGTCTGGGCTGGGAGGGGCGGCAGCGGCAGCAGGGGACCTGTCTGAGCCTGGCCACAGGGAGGAGGGGGTGGACTCTGGAAGGGACTTAGAAGCTCATTAGGGCAGGCTGACGGGCCGGTCCTCGCTGCTCATGGAGTCCGTGTTTGCAAGTTCGCCAACCCCCTAAGCCTTATTTGTGGCCCCTAAGTCACTACTTGAGATGCTGTCAGGTCATTTGCGGGCACGTGCAGACGCAAAAACTCCAAGTCTCCCGGGTGCACGCTCCCAGGGGAGGCCGAACGAAGAGGTGCTGTCCGTCTCAGCTTCATACTCTACACAGGACCTGTTAACGTCTAGTTGGTGTTATGCTTTTCACGCCTGGGTATTTTCCCTGTGATCTCACTGTTTAACACTGCCCCCAGCAGTGCCGAGGTGCTGGCGTGTTCCTGAGTGCAGGGAGGCTGTGACACGCCTTATGGAGAAAGTGCGTGGGGCAGACAAGCTTGAGTTGTAGCTCTGGTGGCCATGAGCTCAATGTTAACGAATCAACAGCACATCCTATATAATAAAAGGCTAATATGCAAATAGACCTAACGTTGGAACGACTGGTCGCTATGACACACACTGACCACCAGGGGGCATACAACACAGGAACTGCCCCTTGGTGGTCAGTGCGCTCCCACAGGGGGAGCACCACTCAGCCACAAGCCGGGCTGATGGCTGGTAAGCGCAGCAGTAGTGGCGGGAGCCTCTCCAGCCTCCGTGGCAGCGCTGAGGATGTCTGACTGCAGCTTGGGGCCATTCCCTGCAGTCGGATAGCCCCCGAGGGCTCCCAGACTGCTAAAGGGCGCAGGCCGGGCTGAGGGACCCCCCCCCCATCCCCAGTGCACGAATGTCGTGCACCGGGCCTCTAGTATTTTATTAAATAAGGTGTCATTAGCCCTGGCTGGTTTTTCTCAGTGGTTAGAGCATCGGCCCATGGACCGAAGGTTCACAGGTTCAATTCCCAGTCAAGGGCTTGTACCTCAGTTGCAGGTTCAATCCCTGACCCTGGGTCGGGGTGCAAGTGGAAGGCAACCAATGGATGTCTGTCTGTCTTCCCTTCTCCTCTCTCTCTTCCACTCTCTAAAAAATCAATGGAAAAAATATCCTCAAGTGAGGATTAAAATAATAATGTTATGTGAGCAGAGGTTCCCAGGAATCCAGCCCCGCATTGCCCCTGGAAGCAGGGTTTACTGCCTGCTAGTTCTGTGTTCTTGGTGGCTTTACAGAACATAGTTACTGCAGATGACAATGGGCTGTTTTGGAGTGGGGAAAGGCACCTCACCCAGCAGGGGCTGGCGGACAGGCAGTTAGAGAGCCAGCGCGGGGGGAGCAGACGTCCTCTGGACATGGCTGGAAGACTCAGCTGTCACCCGAGCTGGTCACGGCCCCCCACCGAGCTCAGCTGCCAGGGGAAGAGTGACGTCTGCCTGTCGTCCACATGGGAGTGCGCCTGTGCTTTCAAAGTGCCCAGCCGCTCCATGCCTGCAGCGGGTGCTGAAGAATGTGCCGGTTCTGTTGTGTGTATCCTCCAGAGAGCCTTGTAAAGCAGGTTCCCTCGCAAGAACACAGCTCATGGCCCGTGGTGGCCGCCCCTTGGCTCAGGATTCACCCGAGCCATTAGATTCCAGAGCCTAAGGCAGGGGTCCTCAAACTGCGGCCCGCCGAAAACATTTATCCGGCCCGCCGGGTGTTTTTGCCGCCGCTGCCTGTCCTGCTTAGCAGCCGACTCGTCTCAGGCCCGCAGTGCGCATGTGTGGAATGTCTGAGGGACAGTGAACTGGCCCCCTGTTTAAAAAGTTTGAGGACCTCTGTTTTAGATGCGATAAGGGTTCCCAGGACGCCTTGAAGGGAGGGCAGCTCAGGGGCCCTGGAAACAGACGGGAGGGTGACATGGAGAGTGAGTGGCATGGCTTCAGTCCAGGGAAAGGTTGACATGGGCTGGCCAACCTCTTCTGTGAAGGGCCAGAGAGTAAATATTTGAGGCTTTGCAGGCTAAACGGTCTCAGCCTCAAATACCCAAATCTGTCACTGTCCAAGCAAACGCCCTGGGACCAGATGAGTGGCTTATTTAAGCATCAGGCAGAAGGCCAGATAGTTGGAGGACCCCTGGGCTTGTGGCTGGAGGTGGAGGGTGGGAACATACAAGGCAGCTGGCTCTGGGCAAGCAAGACAAAGGCAGAGAGAACCCGGGGGTGTAGTGCATGGCCCCAGGCAGGTGACCTGTTCCCACAGGGAGGTCCGCTCAGTACCTGTGCACCAGGGGCCCGGCCCGCGGCTTCAGGGAGACTGAACTCAGGAGGGGAAAGCCAGGGAGAAAGCTGCCCAGGCCCAGCAAAGGCCCCAGGCTTTCCTGAAGAGGCAGTGCCTCTCCTGAACTTGGGCCCTAGATCCTTTGATTCACGGAGTTTGAAAAATGAAAGGTGCCAACATCTGTCCCCAGAGAGGGGGCAGCAAGACCAGATCTGGAAGCCTGGGGCCACTTGGGAGCAGGAATCCCCTCCTCCCTTCCGCCAGCCTCCACCCAGTCCTCGGGCTTTGGGCGCCACCTGGTGGTCATATGGAGCCAAACAGAAACCTGAGCTGTGACTGGCTCCAGGCCCTTCTCTAAAAAACAATGGCCAGCCCTGCCTGGTTTGGCTCAGTGGATACAGCCTCGGCCTGTGGACTGAAGGGTCCCAGGTTCGATTCCAGTCAAGGGCATGTACCTTGGTTGCGGGCACATCCCCAGTAGGGGTTGTGCAGGAGGCAGCTAAATCGATGTTTCTAACTATCTCTCTTCCTCTCCCTTCCTCTCTGTAAAAAATCAATAAAATATATTTTTAAAAAAACAATGGCCATCTAGGGCAGCAGGGGTTTCGGACTTCGTGATGTGCAGTTTTAAAGCAGAAAGGAGTGGTGGGGGCCAGGGCCAAATTGAGAACATACTGCCACGTCTACAGGGGCAGCATGTCAGCTCCTGCCAGGGGCGGCCTGTGGACCAGGCAGGCAAGCCCATCCGGTTCTCTTCAGAGGCTGGGAATCTGCACTCCTCCGTGACCACCACCCCCTTTTTCTTAGTGTTAGCGATGTGACGCTACAGATCTGAGCTCTGACGTTAGCCTGAATGCCCTCGGTGTTCAGCAGCTTAGAGCTTAGAAAAAGCACCTTCCAGTCCCAGCTCACGGCCCACCCGGTAGGAGCAGCATCTGGCTCTCAGCTGGGAAAACTGGGACTCAGGGAAGCTAAGTGCCCTCCCCAAGCCGCTCCCTTTTCCATCCGGAAGACTGTGCAGCCTGGCTTTTGTTTTTCCAATTCAAATCCATGGGTTTTGTTTTTTGTGTTTCATTGCGCTATAACTGACAAAGAACATTAGTTTCAGGCTTACAACATACTGATTTGATATTTGTATATATTGCAAAATGTTCACCAAGTAAGTCCATTCACAAATACGCAACACAGTGTTATTAACTTTAGCCACCATACAGTACATCCCCAAGACTTTATAGCTGGAAGTTTGTACCCGTTGACCGACCCCCTTCACCCCCCAACCTCTGACAACCACCAGTCTGTTCTCTGTTATCTATGAGCTTGAGTTTTTGGTTTTGTGGTGGCTTTAGAATTCACCTATAAGAGCATATGGTATATCTTTATCTGACTTACTGAGTATAATGCCCTCAAGGCCCATCATATTGTAAATGGCAAGATCTACTTTTTTACGTTCCCCACTGTACATATGTATCTACCGATAGACACCTAGGTTGCTTCCATACTTGGGCTATTATAAATGATGTTGCAGTGAACATGGCGGTGCATATACCTTTTCAAGTTAGCGTTCTCATTTTCTTTGGATAAATATTGAGACGTGGAGTTGCTGGGTTAACTGGTAGTTCTATTTAATTTTTTGAGGAACCTCCATACTATTTTCCATAGTGGCTGCACCAGTTTACATTCCCACCAATCATGCATGAGGGCTCCCTTTTCTCCACATCCTCACCAACACTTATTTGACTGTTTAATAACAGCCATTCTAACAGGTATGAGGTGATGTTTCATTGTGGTTTTGATTTGCATTTCCCTGATGGGCAGTGATGCTGAGCACATTTTCATGTGTCTGTTTGGCCATCTGTATGCCTTCTTCAGAAAAATGTCTATTCAGGTCCTCTGCCTATTTTTAAATCAGGTTGTCCTTTTACTCTTGAGTTGTATGAGTCATGTATATATGTGTGTGTGTGTGTGTGTGTATTACAGATACATTTTTAAATTTATTTCAGTGAGGAAGGGAGAAGGAGAGATAGAAACATCAAGGAAGGGAGAGAATCCTTGATCAGCTGCCTCCTGCACGCCCCCTACTGGGGATCGAGCCTGCAACCTAGGCATGTGCCCTTGACCAGAATCAAACCCAGGACCCTTGAGTCCACAAGCTGACGCTCTACCCACTGAACCAAACCAGCTAGGGCTGTATAAGTCTTCATACATTTTTTGATATTAACCCCTTATCAGATAATTTTTATTATAAATGGATGTTGGATTTTG
This sequence comes from Myotis brandtii, assembly GCF_000412655.1. NCBI lineage: Eukaryota > Metazoa > Chordata > Mammalia > Chiroptera > Vespertilionidae > Myotis > Myotis brandtii. The sequence goes on along the minus strand of NW_005355881.1, from coordinate 1,499,574 downwards.
TCAAATGCTTTTTCTGTATCTACTGAGATCATATGATTGTTAGCCTTCATTTTGTTAATGTGGTGTATCACATTGATTTGCTGGTATTAAACCATCCTTGCATCCCTAGAAAAATCCCATTGATCATAGTGTGTGATTATTTAATGTATTGTTGAATTCAGTCTGCTAATATTTTGTTGAGTATTCTTGCATTGTGTTCATCAGGGATACTGCCCTGTAACTTTGTGTGTGGCGCCATTTGGTTTGAGCATCAGAATAATGTTGGCCTCGTAAAGTGAGTCTGTAGTGTTCCCTCTTCTACTTTTTGGACAGGTTTGTTCTTACTTCTTTTGAATGTTTGGTGGAATTCACCAGTGAAGCTGTCTGGTCCTGGACTTCTGTTCCTTGGGAGGTTTCTGATTACTGGTTCAATCTCCTATATGTTTTTATATCCACTTTACTTCTTTTTTAATTGAGGTGAAGTTCACAGGATATAAAATTTATCATTTTTTACAATTGTAAAGTATACAATTCAGAAGCATTTAATGCACTCACAATGTAGTGCAACCACCGCCTCTAGTTCTGACACATTCCCACTGCCCCAAAAGGAAACCCTAACCCTCTCCCCCATCCCAGGGCAACCACTAATCTGCTGTGTTTCGGTCTTTACCTATTCTGTGTATAGACTCATACAGTATGTGACCATTTGTGTCTGGGTCCTTCCACACAGCATAGTGTTTTGGACATTCCATCTGCATGTATTATCGCTTCATCCCTTTATGGCCAAATACTCCATGGTATGGATGCACCAGTTTGTCCAGTCATAGCTCTTTCTTGAGATTACCTTATGCCAATTCCTTCTTAGCTCTAGGACTTCCGTTTCCCCAGTTAACTCGCCTTGAGTCCTTCCCACTGGGGTCCAAGTCCTGCTTCCTGGGTGGCAGGTTTCCTGAGCCTGCAAGTCTCAGGCAACACGGAGCCTCTTGATTGGGTACTGTGGCACCACCCAGATCAAGGGTCTGCTGCCCAGGGCGCCCTGCCAGCCTTCCAGGCCCTCCTGACCTACCTACCCTCTGATGCCCACAGAGTACAAGGCCAGCTATACCCGTAATCGCTCCATTCGCTCAGTGGCCATCGAGGTGGACGGCCAGGTGCACCATGTAAGTCTGGATGAGGCATCCCAGCCCCGCAACCTTACCAAGCGGCACTGGCCAGAGGACCAAGATGACAAGGACGGCGGGGACTTCAGTGGCACTGGAGGCCTTCCGGACTCTTCAGTCCCCAACCCCATTAAAGTCACACATCGGTGAGAGTCCAGGCAGAGGTTGGGGGTAAAAGGGACAGGCTGGGCCCTCCTCACCCCCTCAAGGCCACACATCACGTGATCCCTTCTCTCGAGCAGGTGCTACATCCTAGAGAATGACACGGTGCAGTGTGACCTGGACCTGTACAAGTCCCTGCAGGCCTGGAAAGACCACAAGCTGCACATCGACCATGAGGTGACCCTGGTCTGGGCAGGGAGCAGTTCTCACCACACTGGGGGTGGGGGGGAGGGGGTGAACCCAGGCCCAGGGGAGAGAGGTCCCCACAGAACATGGGAAAATTACTCCGTTTCTTTGCTGTGAGTCTGGTAACTTCAGGTGGAGCCAGGGAGCCCCCTCTGCACCCACAAATGTGGGCAGTGGCCAAGGGCCACCCCTTCTCACCCAGCAACACCCCCCCGCCGAGTTTCACAGCCTCCTCTCTCACTCAGATCGAAACCCTGCAGAACAAAATTAAGAACCTGAGGGAAGTCCGAGGTCACCTGAAGAAAAAGCGGCCAGAAGAATGTGACTGTCACAAAATCAGGTGAGGAGGCAGCAAAGGGCCCCCAGGAAGGTCCCTAGCCGTCATGTAGGACCACTCCTGGGAACACAGCATCCCTCTGTGACTCCTTTCATTACTTTTACCGCCTTAAGGCCCAGGGGAGAGACACCAAGGCTGCCCTTCCTGTCTGCTCCCTCAGGGTAAAGACAATCAGTCATTCACATCCCCACTGTCAGCCACTGGCACATACCCTGCACCCCTCCCCCGCCCTAGCCAGCCAGCCGTCCAGACTCATGCACTGCGGACAGGCAGGCTGCTGCTAGGGAAGCTGGCTCCCAGGAGGGAGAGGGCCTCTGTGGATTGCTCCTCAGGAATCCCATGTGGCTGGAGGTCCCATTACCAGCCCAGGGTACCCTTGGCCCAAGGGTCTGCACTCCAAGAGCAGCACTGTCCAAGATAACTTCTGTGATGATGGAAATGCTTGTATCTGCTGGCCAGTATGGGGGCCACCAACCACGTGTAAGCACTTAAAATGTGACAGTGTAACTGAGGAACTGAATTTATAGTTTTGTTTAAACTGAAATAGCTACATGTGGCTACTGTACCAGACAGCCCAACTGTAGCATCTCGGCTACAGTCCCACAAAGGGGTTGTAAAACATGGGTGCCCCCAGGGCTGGCCGCGTCCTGACCAAGCCTGAGGTGGGCGGGGGGTGGGGACAACCACCTGGTGATGCGGAGGCTGAAGCCACACAAGCCAGGCACAGCTTCCAGCCTAGGCTGACGTACACCTATCCCAAGCTTCTCTGTGTGGCCCAAGCCTCCAGCTAGGGGGTTCCCAGCTCACACTTGCAGGAAGGAGCCAGGCAGGCAGGGAGCTGCCGCACTGGCGAGATACCCTCCTGTCACTGCATCAGAAAGAGGGACCGTCCGGAACCACACTTTGTACCCACCCAGGAGAACTGTTCTGTAAGCAGCTTCTGAAACCTGGGGTTTGGGTTCTGTTCCAGTTACCACACCCAGCACAAAGGCCGTCTCAAGCACAAAGGCTCCAGTCTGCATCCTTTCAGGTAAGGGTGGCTTAAGACCCGGGGGGAGAGAGACAGAGGCTGCCCTTCCTTAGGCTAAAACAAGGAAAAGTAGTCCTGGCCTTTCCCTGGGAAGCTCAGGACTGACTCCCAGATCAACAGAGGTCTCCAGTAACCACCACCCCCCCCACCCCCCCGGTGGCTGGAGTGGTTACTGCAACCCACCATGCAGGTGGGACACAGGCCCAAGAAACTGGTGTGAGCCGGAGTCCCAGCTGCCTCCTAATTCTCTCCACCTCTGTGCTGCCTCGGAACTGTAGTGGGACTTGGGGGTCCCTCTAGGGCTGTGCTCACAGCTCTCTGGCAAGAGGAGCAGAGGTTCAGGGTCAGTGGCCCCTAGGAGGCTCCAAGGTGGGGAGGCCAAGAGAGGTGTGGCCCTATTTGCCCACAGGAAGGGGCTGCAGGAGAAAGACAAGGTGTGGCTGTTGCGGGAGCAGAAGCGCAAGAAGAAACTTCGCAAGCTGCTCAAACGCCTGCAGAACAACGACACGTGCAGCATGCCTGGCCTCACATGCTTCACCCACGACAACCAGCACTGGCAGACCGCGCCTCTCTGGACACGTGAGCAAGCCCGGGGCCGGCCGGCAGGGCAGCTTGGGCCACAGGGGCTTCTCCAGGACCTCAGCTTGGCCCCTTGCCAGACCCTACAGGTCTTTCGGGAACAGGTTCCCTGACAACATCAGGGGTCAGCAAGTGCTCCCAACAGGCCATGGCTCAGGGGGCCGTCCTGGACAGGAATTCCTGCTGGCAGACTGGGTTTCCTCCTGCAGGCACACTCAGGGCACGCTCTCTTCCCTTGGCAGTGGGGCCCTTCTGTGCCTGCACCAGCGCCAACAACAACACGTACTGGTGCATGAGGACAATCAACGAGACCCACAACTTCCTCTTCTGTGAATTTGCAACCGGCTTCCTCGAGTACTTTGATCTCAACACAGACCCCTACCAGGTACAGACAACCCACGCTGGAGAGAGATGCATGGGGTTCAGAGGTGCTGGCATGAGGCCCCCATGCAGAAGCGATAAGTTATCGCTTATCGATAAGAGTCTCTAAGCCAGAAGTGAGTTGTGAAGCCCCGGAGAACTTCAGGGCTCCATCTTCCTGCATCTGCAACCTAGACCTTATTACAGCCTCTTCCCTAGCGAGGTTAACGCGGGCTGTGTGGGAACTTGTGAAGGTTCCTGGACTGTAGGGTCCTCAGGGCCAGGCCAAACCCTGTTGGGTGCCTGCAGGGACAATAGCAAACACTCATGCAGCACTTCCTGTGTGTCAGCTGCTTCCGTATATTAAATCACCTGTGGCCCAAAACACGTAAGACAAAGAGGAGCCACAGAGTCTGGTGAGTGGAACCAGCATGTCTTACCTCAACGGACAGTCACTACTGAGCTCAGCACTACAGCTTCTCAGCAGTGTGGCCTTGGCACCCGCTGGTCTCCAGTGTTCCAAGAGAAGGCTGAAGTCAACTTTTTACATGAAACCTGACTTTTAAATGCCAGCCATTCTATGGTCTGCCAGTCTTTCTCCTTAGGTAGGTCATCCCTGTGTTTACAAAAGGGCTTGGCAGAGCATGTAGGTTACTCAGTCATCGGTAGCTCCCAGACTAGGCAGGGACCCAGGGACTGATGGAAGGCTGCTTAAAGGCACAGTTTCCTAACCAGTGGCTCCAGGAGCTCAGTGTTAAGCACACAGGTGGTTTTACACTCATGAGTTTTTATCCTCATGAAATGAGAGCCTGATGGGGCTAGAGGCAAAAAGGAGTCCTAACTGTTCCAAACTGGCTCCTGCAGAAGCAAAGGTTACCACCCCATAGCACCTGCTACTCCCGACCTGCCTGCAGTCAGTGCCCTGGTTGGGAACAGAGGTGGGGGTGGGGGGCCAGCACTCACCGGGCTGATAACCCACCTTCCTTCCAACCAGCTGATGAATGCAGTGAATACACTGGACAGGGATGTCCTCAATCAGCTACATGTACAGCTCATGGAGCTGAGGAGTTGCAAGGGTTACAAGCAGTGTAACCCCCGGACGCGCAACATGGACCTGGGTGAGTAGACGCCCATCGCGGGGCCCGTAACCCGGCAGGAAGGAGTTTGGGTTCACTCTGACCCGAAAAGTGCACCTAGAATCACCAGGAGTTGATGAATTCTCACCATGGCTAAAAGTCACCTTCCCAACATCCACCAAGTGCTGCTGTCCTCGTCATACGTGCCAGCCGCTGTGCTGATGACCCTGTGACAACCCTCTGAGGTACACCTGGCTGTCCTCACTGTATGGATAAGTAGAGTGACTGGCTGGCTGACTCCAAAGCCCACGCACTTGGTCACACTACCATATCCTCTAGGGGACTTGCCAAGAGCAGCACACGAACCTCCCACCACCTGCCTTTCTCAGGGCCCTTGGCTTTCTGTAGTATAGGTGTTTGTGCCTGTATCTGCCTCCCCCACCATGACCAAGGTCAGTGTTGAAGGAATGCATCAGGAAAGCTCACCTAATCAGCCCACTCTGCCTGCCTAGGGAACACTGTCAACACCATGGGTTTGTGACGAAATGCCTTCAGTGTTTAAAAAAAAAAAAAAGCAGTTATAAAATTCTTCATTGCTTGTTCCATACTTACTCTAAATTCACTGTTTCTATTTTGTTCATTTCTCTTGTTTAGGACTTAAAGATGGAGGAAGCTATGAACAGTACAGGTATTTGGTTTTGTTTCTAAAGCCTCAGAATGGTCCCATGTCGAGGCCCATCCTTTAGTCTAACCTCTGTGACTGCCCTTTCTCTGGTCTGCCAGGGGCCTGGATCGCCCACCAGTAATAGGTGTCACCTAAGAGACCATCTTTTTATTGTTCTTTGGGGGTAACTCTTTCTTTCTTGGTGATGGTTAACACTCATTCTCCTTTTGACACTTGAAAACTTAGGCAGTTTCAGCGTCGAAAGTGGCCAGAAATGAAGAGACCTTCTTCCAAATCGCTGTGAGTTGAGGAACCAGTTTACAAATAGAGACCTGGTTCTGGCTTGCTTCGTTTTGCCAAGGCTATTCTGTGTGCATGCCAATTCTTACATATTACTCTCATTTGTTCCTACAATGAGAGGGGAAACAGTACTGTACGTCTTTCCTGTGAAGTAACATCCTTGAGTACATTTCATGTTTTAGGTTAATATCTTGTCTATATACACTGTTGTTCTCTACAAATAATCTGTGCCTGCTAAACTCAAGGCATTCCTTAGAAGATGAGAAGCACTTAAATATTGTAACTGCCAGACACCTTGAAGGCTGTGGCTGCAGAAGTGTTACCTGGTCCTTATATAACATCAGCTGGGCAGCTTCATTAAATCATTACCAAAATGTCCGTGCTGCACCCTCCAGTGCTAATAGAGGCTGGCAGGGGGCTGAGAGACTGTTGCAACCTCGAAAGGTCACCTCTAGTCTAAAGAGAAAGGCACAAATGCAATGTAATTTAAAATCCTCTGATTCATCAGGGAAATCCAGAAACTCAAATATGTGTGAGAATTTTTTTAACATTGGCAACTAATTTGACATTAAGTTACCATGCAGACAGACAAAACGCCTTGATGAGCTGCCATTTGCAACCTCTGGCCTGTTCATTTCTTTCCTTATGTGCGGAGAAACCTATGCAGCTTTAATAGGGCCAACTAAGCATGTCTCTGGTGCTCCCAGAATTAAGGCACATAATCTTTCTCTCTCATATTCTCCTTGGCCACTATTCTACCCCTATCTTTAAATGCCAACAACTGACAATGTAGATATGAGGTGGTAGCAAGCCTGGTCTGAGGGACCTAGAAATACTCCTTCTCAGCAGCCACATCCTTGAAGCAAAGCTGGCGCAGCTGTAGGACTGAGTAATCATAGCAGCATGACAATCAATACTGAGGCAAGTCTGCTTTATTCCACAGGGGACAACTGTGGGAAGGCTGGGAAGGCTAAGCAGCATGGGATGGACCTCCCAAACAGAGGCATCATCTGACCATCCAGACAATGCAAAACCCTGTGTGATTCCAGGCAGACTATGCTGTTAGCCAGGAGACCTGAGAGACACAGAACTTGCTTTCAGTCAACATGGCAAATTCTGGAAGAGAACTACCACGAGTAGTGCTACTTCAGGAAGTCCATTTTTGCCCTTGCTTTTGCTTTGGATTGTACCTCACCAGCTGCACAAAATGCATTTTCATATCAAAGTCACCACTAACCCTCTCCAAGGCTCACAAGGGAAAAAGAACAAAGAGAGATTTTTTTTTTTAATTTCCCCAAAGGTGAAAAGTCACTGGAATATTTTTTTTAAGTCACAGGGGAAGACCAACCCTATTTTAAATCCTCTTATCTTTTGGTTTGTCACGAAGAACGAACTAAGAGGCAGGACAGAGGCAACGTGCAGATGCTGGACGGTGCACAGTCGGATAGCAAGTCAATAGCACAAAGAAGTGACACTTACCTAGCACTAGAGCCCTGGCTGCCTCTGAAGAAACGGACTTCACTGTAAATATGTGACTATTTACATGTAACCAGTGTGGAACTTAGGGGATCTAAGAAGAAACCCAGTTTTGAAGCGTGGTGGTGTCAATAAACGCTGTGGCCAGTGTGAGAGAAAAGCCCTGCAGTGTGGACAGTTCTGTTCCCAACCAGGTACCATGGCCCCTATTCCTGTGTTCTCTCTCCCAGAACCAATGTTTTCTGAAGTACTGAAAAGAAATGAAGTTGATGTACAATCCCACATTTTAATGAAGTTGTATTTGTAAAGAAATTTTGTAGTCTAAGTAGTGTCATACAATGTTCAGAACTTCAGCCAATGACCAGAAGTCAGTATGAGGTAACCTTTGACATTTTGTAAAAGGCTATTCTTGGGAGTTTTGTTTTGCTTTTTTGTGGGTTTTTTCCCCCTTGAAATCACTCAAGACACCACCAGTCAACAGCTTTTTCAAAGGAGACACCCTGGACTTGAGTGGTTTTTTAAGGGAGAACAGAGGTTACAAATTAACGACTAAAATTTACCGTATTTCAAGGAACTCACAGGTAAGTCTCACATTACACCAGCTTTAGGACCTCATTTTTAAAATGTGTTAAATCAAATGCAAAGCAATTGCTAACCCCTTTCTAACCTGAAGATAGCTGCTAGAAACAGGAGGAACCTCAGCCATCAACTGATCCAACCCATTTCTCATTCAATAGATGATCCCTTATAGCTCACCTTTTGTAAGAACAATTCCATGCTTTTCAAGATTTCTTTTTGGAACGAGTTTGAAGAGTATAATCTCCAGTTTTGCTGTTCTATTGCTGCACACAATAAGCAGCATTTGGTGGGGGGGGGGGGTTATTTTAACCTCACAGATATAGCTACTATTATTTGAAATAAGAGTCCTTAACTTTCTTTTTCACCCCTAATCCAATAAGGATTTTTCTTTAAATAAATAAAGCAAGCTCTTTGGCTTCAATTTTAAATAGAAACCTTTATTTACAATGACACCCAAATGATCCGCAAAACAGTCATAGCTTACCACACAACCATCTCATAAGTTATCCCACGTGGTCTGGAGTCTTTGCAGTTTAAAGGATGGTTTAGATTTCTTTAAAAAACAACATTTAATGTAAACTTGATTGAATTCATTCTCAACACTTTAAGTCAATTCCTGAGAATTTAAATATTGCTCTCAGAATGACATTTCCATCTTCAAAATCCCATACATTGGAAAGAGAAGAAGAGAAAGAAGGAAAAAAGAACACCCTGCTCATTAAACAGTTTGCCTTGGGCTCAACAGCAGCTCCTGCTCCTCTGCATCTCCCACTTGGGAACAAACTCATGGCTTCTGCAAATAAAAAGGGAACTGGACAGGCATATGGGTAACGGGCAATGCATTCTGTTACTTTCCAGCTGCATCTATCTCTGGATCAAAGAACTTTTAGGACAGCAAACCAATGTTCTACAGTACCTCCCCTCTACACCCGCAACTCACCTCGGGGAGTGAATAGGATTAAGCAGTCTTATTGATTGATATTTACACCTTTCCATCAAGATGTACAACTTAGAAAAGTGACATCATAATATGAACATTAACAATCTCTATTTGTTTTTTTAAAGGAAGAAACATGTACCTCCTTTATATCATTTTGATCTTTAAAAATATATTATATATATATATCTTTGGATTCAGCAAAAAAGGTATATTGGAAATATCTCACATTCTAAAAGCTGATGAAAAGATTACTTATACTGTTCACCCAACAAATACCAAGGTTTAAAAAAGTAGGGAGAGGAGAGGTAGGCAGCAGGAGTACAAAGAATTATCCAAAAAAGATAAAAGGGCAATAAAGGTTAAAAACAACAAATTATCTCAAAGATTGCATCTATTAAAAGAAAATCAGAATCTTAAGTTTGCACCAATAAAATGAACAAGTAGAAAATATAAAAACTTATAACTTTTGTTTTTTCATATAAAAAAGGGGTGCTGCCTTCGTTAGCCTGGAGCCAGGACTAAGGAAAAGAATCACAAAACTTTTTGTTCTTTTTTAAAAGTCAAGAAAGGTAAGAGCACCATTCTGTTTCTCCCACGCACACACAACTTAAACAAGAAAGGTTCAGACATACCTCACACAACTGTGTCTAAAAAGACAGACACTTAGTTATGTCTCTGTCTCCGGACAGGAGGATGTGTTATCTGAAAAGTACAGGCCACTATGATGGAAGTTCATGGATTTACAATATTAGATTTATTTTTAACGGGGCAGGAGGGAATGGGGTGTCAGATTCAAATCCATTCTAGTGGTGGTTCTGGAAATACCGATTTCACTTATTCATAAAGAAATTAAATGATCTTACCTTAGAGGCACCTAGAAAGATTAGCTCAATGTGTGTGAAATAAAAATTAACTGGCTCTCAATTATTGCTAGGATGTGACACCAAAGCTAACAGAGACATTTGAAATTCATAGATATTCCAAAAACCCAATTTCATTCAATTATATGAACCTAATAAAGTAAACCAGATACAGGGAATTAAATCTGATTTTTTTTTTTTCTATTCCCAACTGACAAGTGTCAGGGAGTGGTGACAGCAGACAAGGGCAGGGGTAGCAGAAGGAGGGAGTGCAACGGCGCTCAGACTGCAGCTCTGAATCATGCAAAACTGACTTCCCGGGGCCGAGTCCTTACGAAAATTACCAGGACACAACTCTTATTCTCAGGGATGGTGAAAGCATCATGTTAGTGAATGACAGCACAGCTGAGCAGACATCGGAAACCACACATCAAGGATTCCACTCCTGAGAGCTCAATTGGGATTCAGGTCCTAGTAACCAAAACCTAGAGCAATCCTCAAGTGGACAAAAAGACACCAATTTTAAAAAAAAACCCATGAATTGTTATTGTTTTATTTATGGACCACTTTAAATCAAATTGCTTAATATTTTTAAATTCTTGATACCTTTTTTAAAAACGTTTATTTTCCCATGTCTATTCTTTCCCCAAAAATTAACAAAGTGCTTAGTTCTGGTAGAAGAATTTAAAAAAAAAAATGTAAATGCCTACATCTAAACAAATGATCTCTTTAAAAAGCTTTTAGATTAAGAGACTGAAAAGAGCGAGGCATCTAAGGCTGGAGAGAAGGAAAAGCTTTGGATCGCTGTCCTGTCCCCCAGGCCAAAAAATTCAGGGATGTCTCTTCTATTTGTAACCTCACCACGCTGAGCTTACTGAAATCAACTATGTTAAATATTTAGCTTCACAAACTCTGTAAAAATGAGCTGTTGTGACCTACAAAAAAAGTATATACATATTTTACATGATATAATATCTTAAAGGTCATATTTACAAAAGAAAATCTATTCACAGAAAGACTGCGAAATTCTGATTCAGAATGCAGTACCTGGCCTTGGGTTTTCTGCAGTTTATTTTCAAAAAGCGTTATTGCTCTACCATATAGGCAAACGGTGACACCAGTACTTTCAACAACAACAAAATCATAGTTCTTATCCAACAGATTAGACAAAAACCAGGAATGTGATTCACCATTCCTCAAGACCTCAAGAATATTGCATTTATCCACTATTTTTTAAATAAAGTGCACTCGGCGGCACGTTAGCATGTGAAAAGTTGCTACTGCTGCAATTAAATACTGTCATCTCATTTCCCCTTCTACAAGGCCATTTGACATCAAGGAGAATTCCTGGAGGTGAAGTATGACAAAACGTTAGGAGGAAATAAAAAGCCTAACTAAAGCCTAGGACAACCAAGAATAGGGTTGGAGCAACTCAACACTATCATTAAAAGAGAATTCAGAAATGCCAACCCTACGGAACAGAACTACCTGGCAGTGACAAAAACAAATGAAGGCTGGCACGTGCTCTTCCTCCAATACTGCAACTAGAGAAACCAGATGTTCCCATGTCTCCTGATTTCTCCAACGTCCTGTACTGAATAGCCAGGCAGACAGAAGGGCCAAAGGAGTGTTTTGTGATCAATAACACTCCGTTACCTCCAGAACCATCTCCCTAAGAAGCAGAATGCCAAAACTATTTGTTTTGAACACCATGAT
>NW_005355881.1:1426495-1487913 GCF_000412655.1 Myotis brandtii | reverse complement strand
CGCACTTCAGCTTAAAATCCAGTCCTATTCAAATGACATCACTTGGAATACCCTTGATGAAGATCAAAGCTGGTCCTTTCTTCAAAGCTGGGTGCCTAGAATAATGATTCTTTACTCCCGATAATCCTAGTGCAGTGTCATTTGTACAGTGATTTCTTCAGAAGTCCTGGTGTGGAGACGTCAGCAGTATTTCTGTTAGCAACCAAAAGAAACATGAGTGAAAACACTGCATAAGAAAAAATAAATCCCTATATCTACATTGATGGCTTGCAACATGGTTCTGGCTGAGTCAGATTCCTTAAATCTCAAATTATCAAAAGTATCTAGTGGCCCAATGCCTTCAAGCCAAAAAATTTTTCAGTGACTATATTTTTAAGTTTTACATCGAAGTTAAAAATCTACCTAGGAATTTAGATTACAGTTGAGACTTGGGTTCCTTCCAGATATCAAGAAAAACATTTCGAGAAAGTGAAAAACAGATCCCATACCTGCTCAGGGCCCATGGGCATGCCAGACATGGGCATGGAGTTCATGTTCATCTGTCCCATGGGACCACTGCTGCCATTCATGTGCACCATATTATATGCTGCAGGATTCCCCTGGTGGGCAAACTGCTGCTGGGGGAAGGAGCTGCAAAGGAAATGTGAAATTACCGAGTCATTTTAGTAACACAGAACATACACACAGAGACTATCACAATTTTGCAAATGTCACCGTACTTAAGCAGAGGACATGAGAGGAAACTCCCGGACAGCCTGCCCTCTTTTTCACAGCTGTCTGTATTCAATGCTGTCACAGATACATGCATGGGAGGAAGAACTCACAAAATGGATGCACCAAACAGCATTTTCCAATATGAACCCAGGCCTTTTGATCTCTCCATTCAAACAGACTTAACTCAAAAATGCAGAGATCATCTAAATGTTTGGCACTAGAATACGAATTGCTTTTAAAGTCCTTGTTCTTCACCTGTTCCTGGCCAGGTTTCCTGATGGCCAGCCTTTCATTTCCGAGGACTGATACATAGGTGCGGTGTGAGGGTGCTGCATCATAGGATTCTGGGAGGGACCCATTCTTGATGACATCATTGCATTAGGAGGACTGGACACTCGACCAAAGGCTGGATCTGGTTGTTGCCCCATTCCTTTAAAAAAGAAAGAAAAAATTACAATGCTCAAATGCTACTCCTTAGAACATCAGCTTTCTATAGTAATTTTATGTTCTTTTTTTTAAAAGCAGGGGAAGGTCACAAGTATAAGACACCGACTGTTGCCCTAACCGGTTTGGCTCAGTGGATAGAGCGTCGGCCTGCGGACTCAAGGGTCCCAGGTTCAATTCCGGTCAAGGGCATGTACCTTGGTTGCGGGCACATCCCCAGTAGGAGGTGTGCAGGAGGCAGCTGATCAATGTTTCTCTCTCATGGATGTTTCTAACTCTCTATCCCTCTCCCTTCCTCTCTGTAAAAAATCAGTAATATATATTTTAAAAAAAAAGACACCGAGTGCTACAGGCTGCTGCCTGCCAGTTATTCTTGCTTCTCACCAAGACACCAACTAGAGTAACAGGCTTACTACCGAAAAGCACACTGCCTAGCCCTAGATCACTTAAAGCAGCGGTTCTCAACCTGTGGGTCCCGACCCCTTTGGGGGTTGAACAACCCTTTCACAGGGGTCGCCTAAGACCATCGGAAAACACATATTGAATATATAATTACATATTGTTTTTGTGATTAATCACTATGCTTTAATTATGTTCAATTTGTAACAATGAAAATACATCCTGCATATCAGATATTTACATTACGATTCATAACAGTAGCAAAATTACAGTTATGAAGTAGCAACGAAAATAATTTTATGGTTGGGGGTCACCACAACATGAGGAACTGTATTAAAGGGTCGTGGCATTAGGAAGGTTGAGAACCACTGACTTAAAGGGTAGTTACTTCAGTAAGCTCTCTGTATAAAAGGGACTCCATATTACACTACTCACATTACTCTGTCCCTCTACAGAGGGCAGAAGAGCTGCTGTCCCCAACTGGCAGGGGTGCATTCTGAAATGTAATCTCCTCAGTAGATACCACTATCTCCAAGAGGTATAAGCATTATTGTAATGATAGAGGCCCAGTGCATGGATTCATGCACCGGTGGGGTCCCTCAACGTGGCCTGCGGGAATTGGGCAGAAACGGGCAGTCCAACACAGCCTGCCACTCCTGCTCATCCCAGCACCACTGCCCCTGCCGCCACCGCCGCCAACTCTCAGTAGGCTCGCTGCCACTCCACTGTGGTCTCCAAGCTGTGGCGGCCAGCCATGAGCCCTGCGCCTGGCACCCATTGGTCAGCTGAGCAGCGTGCCTGCCCACTGGTGGTCAGTGCGCATCATAGCGACCGGCTGACCAGTCGTAACGGTTGCTTAGGCTTTTATATATATATACTAGAGGCCCAGCGCACAAAATCATGCGTGGGTAGGGTCCCTAGACCTAGCCTGCAATCAGGGCCATCTTCCGCCCACTCGCCAGTCCCCAGTCCCACCCCGCCACCACCCCCCCTGGTTCCCCATTGGCCATCCAGCGATTGGAGCCTGCAGGCTGGGGGGAGGGACCGAGAGGTGGTCAATGCACCTCATAGCGACTGGTCGTTACGCCGTTTCGGTTGCTGGCCTTTTATTATATAGGATATGTATATAGAATAGATGTCTCAGTCACCGATAAAAGGAACTCAAAAGCCCACACAACACACCACTCTCTCTGACTTGACCAAGCATTCAGAGACTGTAGAGACATATTGGGGGGAACATGGTAACACCTTGGTAGTTTTCCAAATTAAGATATGGAGAGCGGGGGGAAAAAAACCAAGACCTGGAAAAACATACTCAACTATGACAAACTATCAACCTCAATGACAATTACCTGTGCAATGCAGTAGACATTTTTGTTCTGTTATTTTTAATTACATTTTTCTTGTGAAATAACAAGAGAGAGTGAATAGTATTTTTGTTCTTAATAAGCATCAGATCTAGTAAATCTTAAGTCCTTAGTAATATTACTTTGGGACAGACATTTTCATTGTCAAATTTACCATAATTTGGTTGATATGGAAACTGCTGGGGTGGAGCCTGTGGTATGGCAGGCCCTGCCAAAACCCCATCCATGCTGGGGGAGGCGGTCACGTTAGGGGGTGGGCTGAAGGCCTGGGTCTGCTGCTGCTGCTGCTGCTGCTGCTGCTGCTGCTGCATCATCATCGCCGCCACCCTCTGCTGTCGGAAGTGATGACTTAGCAGCTCCCTGCTGCGCTGGGCAACCATCTGGGCATTAAGAAACCCCTGCTAATACCCAAGAAAGAATCAGTTACACACACAGAGCAAGAACCAGCCGGTTTCATACATATAGTACCCCCACAAAAAACATCAGGTATCAGAGAGAAAAAAACCCCAATGCCTTTCTATGTAATTACAAAAAAAGGAAAAATGTACAATTCTCATCATGATCAAGGCTTTCTATGGGTAGGAGGGTGAAGATTTGCAGAAGAGGGACCTAGAAATTATTTGGGGTCAGGAGATGAAAGTAGACAGTTGTCAAGCTTTAAATAGATAACATTCAAACTTTTCAGAAACTATGAAAAAAAAATACAAAATGAAAAGGGGCAGGATTGAGAGTGTATTGGGGAGAAGGGGACTTAAAACAAGGGGAGAAAAAAAATGAACGGGGTTACACTTGGAAAGCAGGAATCCATGCCAGGTAGTCTTACAGTCACTTTAAACCTCCGAAAGAGGAGGCAGAGGCAAGGAGAAGCTATCTGGAAATCCGGCGGTGACAGGATCAAAGCACTGAGCAAGGAAGCTGGTTTGTGCTCTACCAGCTGGGAGACACCATCTCCAAAAGCAAACCTTTACTACTGATTTGGAGGGCACCCTAGCTTAGCTTACACAGGATGTCTGATTATCAAGAAATACAGATATCAGTACTTCCAAGTGCACCTAGACAGTGAAAACAGAGCATTTCGCTGTTGTTTTTTAATAATTATGAACAGCATTTCAGGCCACAGTAAAGGGTTTTTGTGTTATCCTCTGCCTTGTGCACATTAAGAAAATACCTTAATACAGTCTCCACCTTGGACTGGAGGTAGAACTTTAATATCATCCCTCCCTCTATGGGGAATAGATCATCTCAGAGGTTATTAGCGAGAGTAAGATTATGTTTTACTTATTTTCTTCATTATTCTTACAATTTCAAATGTTGCCCGGAAAGCATATGGTTTCATAATCCAAGAACAGAGAAAAGTTTACAGATTATCTTAAATTCCTAAAAAGAAGTGACAGCTGTTTTCACAATACAGCAATTGACTGCAAATGGGAATTAATTTAAAAAAACACGAATCAGTGGTATTGATAAAAGAACCTTCCTCTTCTGATTCTTCCCAGTCAACAGCAAGAGAAAAGAACGAAAGAAAAAGTGTGATGAGACCACGGGATGGTTTCTTACACAAAAAAACTTGGAATTACTTTATTTAATAAACATTTATGAGAGCCAAGCACAGGCCACACCAGACCCTGTGCTGGACATAGGACAGTGAAACTGAACATCGAGAAACTTATTCTTACCTGGGAGTTCACCTGGGGCTGCATCATGGGCCTCATCATTGCCGCTCCACCAGCAGTGGGGTTTTCCATTTTCATTTCCAGTGCCTGCCGGCTCTGATTCAAAAACTGGAGAGAGACAGGTTGGTTAGGATGCAAATGGAACATGTTAATACCTTTCCAAGTCCTCAACACTACCCAGGGTATTTCCAAATGTTCAATACCATGGTATTTCCAAACCCATTAGCCTGGGTAAGTCCATCTAAGCTGAACCAGTATACTTCCACACTTGATAAAGTTCATGCTGAAAAGTTTTTGGCTAGCAAGCATATGAAACTTTATTGTTTGGCATCAGAAGGAAAAGTTTAAGTGCAATTTTGCAGCTTAAAGAGTATCTTCAACAGGAACGCAAAGGATTTGTAAAGTCAGATGTTCTCTGGGATTGTTTAGGCAACTGGGGAAACAGCTTTAACTTGTCAGAGTAACACTGAATAAACTACCTCTTCTGTTATCTTTTCCTAGGTAAATTTTATTAGAAAGAAATTGTAAAAAGTAAAATGATACCATGAGCACAATACAGCTTTCCTGAGCACTAAACTGACTTTTAGGAATACTCATACACTAGAAGCATGCCTGGCTCACCGGATTCTAAACTCATTCACTCGCTTGTTTATATGGTTCAGTCTGCCACATCTGATAACTCAGCACACCCGCAGTGCAAACAATACAAACACTTAAGTTTTAAAATAGTTGTTGGGGATTAAAGAAACAATGAGAAAAATATCCTATCTTAGCATATTAAGAGAGCTCAAGTTTTATAAAACATCTAGAAAGCAGATTCCATAAAAAGAATGCTGAGCCCTAGCCGGTATGGCTCAGTTGGCTGGACATCATCCTGTGCACCAAAAGGTTGCCAGTTTGATTCTGTCAGGGCACATGTCAGGGTTTCAAGGCTCAATCTTAAGTAGGGGGCATGCAGGAAGCAGCCAATCAATGTCTCACTCTCACATCAATGTTTCCCTCCCTCTCTTTTCCTTTCTAAATAAATAAAAAAATAAATCTTTAAGAATGGGTTAAATATTTGGTTATTACTATTACGAACTTTTAAAAATAGAAGTTATCTACCTCCAGGACTACAAAGTCACTTAGAAATACTCTTCTCTCCCAAGAGCAATCCTCTCTGAAACTGACTTTTTTAACATGTACATCAGACTATTCTTATAAAAAAGTACCCAATTCTAGCACACAGCCCCTAACAAGAAACCATCTATACAAACAAAATGTTACACAGAAGTGAAAACAAAAGGAATTTTAGTTGACAAGAGTTAGAGAGCCAGTGACACAAGGCCTGAAGAACACAAACAATTGAAGAAGAGGAAGCCAAAGGTAAAGCCGCTTTGGTCAAGGCAGAGCATGTGACTGGTTACCTGTTGGCCCTGTAGCCTCTGCTGAAGCTGCATTCTAAGTTGCTTGGGGGTGTTTGTCCGAGGTCTCATGAGGTTGGCCCTAGGATGCATTCCCTGGAGAGGAAAATTGCCTTGCTGGTTCATCTGACTCATCATAGAGTTAAAAGATGGTGATTGTCCCTGAAGATTAAAGCCTCCTTGCATTGGAGTCCCCTGTGCTGGATACATCTGCCCATAAAATGCTGCCTTCTGATCCATCATTACTGTTGCTTCTTGGCCTTGGAAAACATCCTGTTTGGGCTCCAAAGCTTGTCCCTTAAACATCAAACACATAAACGAACAGTGAAGTACATCTGGAAAAACAACTGAAATCAAATGCTCTAAAGAAGGTGAAAAATAAAGTTAATATATGTGAACAATGATGTAGAGTTCCAAAAGCAAAACCAAGTTTAATGTCTGAAGTCCCATGAGAACAGAGACCACACCCCATCTTTCACAGCTGTGGTTTCACACAAATAGACACTCAAACATTTTCTGCGCCAAATATCTACAATGTATTAAGTACCTGGAGAAATACTATTTGTTCCGGACTAGATTTCTGTACCAACATGGTATAGATGAAATAAATCAATATATAAAATAAATCAATTAAAATCACTATGCTATATTTACAAAATTCTAACGTAATTTGTAAAAGAACATTTTTGAAGTTTGCAACAGGTGATTTAGGTAAATCAACAAAAGCTCATGGCCCCTGCAGCGTATTCACCTAAAGATGGTCATCTACTACTATTTGTCAGTAGTGGGCAGGTTGGCTTCCTTCAACAAGTAGTTATTTATGAAGTGACTGTTATGTGCCAACATCACTGCTGCTAAGGATGTGTACAAAATAATGTCCAAGAGGGTGACAGAAAAAGATGTACCAATAAATATTCTGAAGGAAGGAAGAGCCTGCCATGCTAAGTCAAGAACCACCTGTCATTACTGCATTCACCTTTATCTTCTTATCCACAGGCACAAAATGCCAAGTGTGCAGTCCACACCCTCACCAAGCCTTGCCTTAAAGCACACTTCACCCCACTGTCCTGTGACACCACATTGGCTTTTCTCCCACCTCTCGGGCCTCTTCCTGGAGGTCTGTTAGTCCTCTTCTTTTCTCTCTTTCTACTTGGATGTTTTCATCTACTAGCAACACCTGCCAATTTTTTGGTCTCTAGTTCAAATGTCTTTGAACTCTAATTTTGCTTATGCAAATGCCTACATAACATCTTTACCTAAATGTCTCAGGCATCTCAAATTTAACATGCAGAAAACAGAAGCTGTGATTCCTGACAGCCCCACTCCCAAAAGCCTGATTCTCCTCCAGTCTTTCCTGTATCACAACATAGAATATGGCAACACCATTCATTCCGAACTAAGTCAGCAATTTTGACTCTTCCATTCTCCCTGCCCAAGTGTGGGTATGCACATGCATGTACACACGGTCCGCCAAGTCCTGTCAGTTTTGCCTCCATGCACATGGTATATCCTTCTTTCCACTCCATTGCTGTGGCCCTTTCCAAGACACCTCTCGAAATCTTGTCGTAACTGGCATCTATGTTACTACAAAGTAGAATTTCTACTTTGTCCCATCATCCAATTCCCTTCTCCAGACAGCAATCTGAGATATCTTTTTATAAAGAAAATTTATACAGTAAAAATTACTATAGGTTTAACATAGCAAATTGATCCTGCACATTTACCAACTTTCTCTTGCTAACCCTACTAAAATGACAGCAAAAAATTAAAAAGGTACTATTTATCCACAAAACAATGAAACTAAAGAAGGCAAACAAGATCAAATAGTTCAATAGGTATCTGAAAGACAGAAAGTGAAAGGAGCAACTGAACAGAGCAGAGAAACCGAGACCCATGTGCCTGAGAGGAAAACACACAAGAATTGAGCAAATGTCTCCTAAGAAGTCAATCAGAGGCTCCTTGGGGAGAGCAGTCAGGCACAGTGCTCACAAAGGCAGTTGGTCAGAGTCTGAGTATAGGGCAGGGGGGGCGAACTACCCTCTGCCCTCAGCCTGCTCCCCAACTCCACATAGCCAAGTGTCTGTACCTTCTACCTACTCTCCCCAAAGTGACTGGGTTCAGGGATACCAAGCACAGGAGAGGGTAGGAGCAGGGCAGAGGCTGAAAACAAAAAATCTTATATATTTATAATTTCTAGAATTTCATCATTTTATATCTTAACACTATGGGATCATCAACTCATTTCTCTAGCCCAGCTCCCAAAATGTAACCAGGCAATAAAAAAATTTCCAGGCAAGAAATGGAGGACCTTCTCTAGAAAAACTATATAATGGGAGTGGAGGGCACGGAGGGCCAACAAATCCACATGTTGCAATTTGAGGAGTCCTGAAATAAGACTGGTCCTGCTTTTTAATGCATCACTCTTAAATATAAAAAGGTAGTCCAGAATCACCAGATAATTGATGCTGAAGCTTCCAACATTAGTGCCTCAAACAAATAAAAACTAACTTAAAAACAAAGATTAAAAAAAAACCAGCATCAACATAACACCCAACATGTCAACAGGCACTCCAAAAAGAAAAATCAGAAGAAACAGAAGAGATAAAATTATTAAAGAATTTATATAAGAAAATGCCCTCAAACTAAAGGGAATATCTGTGCATCTAATACACAGCAGAATGAATGAAATAAGAGCCATACCAAGATAGAGCATCATGAAATTTCGGAGAGAAAAGGTTCCTACGTAATTCCAAAGAGAATAAATGGGTCACACACACACACAGAGAGAAAGGGGAATCAGACTGGAATATGACTCAATGGCAACCCTAGAAAATTATGGAAGTTTTCTTCCAAATCCTAAGAGAAAATCGTTTTCAACCTAGAATTTAATACACAGCCAGACATGCACATGGGGGAGGGGAGGTGGGAAGTATTTTCAGACATACGTGGACCCAAAATGTTGTATCTCAGGCAGCAGAGATGAAGAACTTAACAGAAATTGTAACTTAGAAAAACAAAGGAGTATATATTTAAAAAAATGACCTGAGATTCAGGAACTGGGGCTCCAACATAGGAGAAGAGTGATAATTAGTAATCATTAAACCTGCCTCTAAGGGCAGAGTAAAATACAGGGACAGAGAACTACAGGAGGGAGAGAAGGAATTGAAATGTCTGAACAGGTGAAGGAAAAAATAAGAGAAATTTTGTACTTCTGTTGTAGTATCTGGGGAGACATAGCAGTGTGTAAAAAACAAAGCAAATAAAAAGAAGGCAAGTAACTCAGAACAAATAAACAAAAAACAAAACCCTATACAAACTATACCTGGATCAGTCATGAATCAAAATAATGTAAATACTGACTACCTACTTAACAACAGAAGACATGATTATATTGGAGGTACAAAGAGCACACGTGCACATGTGTATGTAATGGCTATGGGTATGTGAGTGTGCACTGGAAGAAGAGGGGATAAAAAAGCCAATCCACAATTTCTTATCTGAAATTCCAAAAATCCAGTAAAGCTCTAAAACACAACCACCTAACAATTTTTCATTAGCAACAAATGTATTTAACAGCAAAACCAAACCTGAATTTATATGAAGCAATACATAATTTCTATATATCCCAGTTAGCATGACTATTTATGTATCTTGCTGTTAAAGTATTACCATGTTTGATCACAGTCTCTACTGCCCAAAAGCATAGTACTGCTCAAGAGTCTACCAGAGATATTGTGTAATGTGTGGTATACATAGACCATTTACCTTTCTAAAATCCAAAACTCCTGAATTCCAAAGCAAATCTGACCCCAAGATTCTCAGATGAGAAACTATGAATGCGTAGTCAACTACCATATCAGGAATACAATAGATAGACTGAAGTTGATAAACAAATAACTGCATAAGCATATTACTCAGAAATATCATCAAAATAAGTAGTTGAGTTTCACTACCCCTGAGGCAAATGACTGTAATTCTTCAATAAGTATATTTTGTGTCATTTTATTAAGTTACAAAGACTACTTTGCTAAAAATAAAAATTAATTATAAGAAAAAAGGAAAGGTTTCATCAGTACCCTGCTTAAAATCTTCCATCGCTTCCCAATGTAGTAGAGAATTAAGATGCTACATTGAGATGGCTTTGTGGCACCTTGCTTCCATTTGCCTCTCCATCATCATCTCATACCAACCCCTCTCTGCTCTTGCTGACTTTCTGGAAACCCCCAGAAAGCTCTGTCCTGCCTAAGGTTGAGTTAGCAGTGCCTCTTCTGAATGTTCTTCTCCTAGCCATTTGCAGATCTGGCTCCTTCTCACCCTTCAGGTGTCACTTATATGCCATCTCCCAGAAAAAGCCTTCCTGGCCATTCAAGTAAAACCCCAGTTATTCTTTATCTCATCATCCTGAGTTTGAAAACACAAATATTTTAAACTAAAGAACAAAACTATAAACAAGCCACCACTACAAAGAAACTGGAAAAACTATTTGCATTAGATAATAGTCATACTTCAAATCACATCTCAAATATGACTCTTTAGAGAAAAATTTGACACTGCACACACTACCTTAAGAAAAGGTCCCTTTATGCCCGGCAGGCATGGCTCAGTAATTGAGCATCGACCTCTGAACCAGGAGGTCACAGGTTCACTTCCCCCTCAGGACATATGCACATGCATGTGCCCGGAGTTTCAGGCTCGAACCCCAGTAGGGGGCGTGCAAAGGGCAGCCAATCAATGATTTTCTCTCATCATTGATGTTTCTATCTCTCCCTCTCCCTTCCTCTCTGAAATCAATTTTAAAAAATTTTTAAAGAAAGGTCCCCTTTATGATAAAGGTTTCATAGTATCAAGTGCCTTTTCTCATAACCTCTACTTCTGTGTGGCTCCTGATGTCTGCCTTCCAAGTGGGATGTGAGCTCTGGGAGCAGGGATTAATTTGCTCACTATTGCTCCTCTCCGCATCTAATAAGAGACTGGCACACAGAAGACAAATATTTGTTAAGTGAAAGAATCAACAAATCAATAACTAAACATAAATTACTGCTGCAGATAAACAAAATAAAAACCCCATCAGGAAATTATTAAAAAACACAATTAAATGGCAAAAAAAAATTCTAAGTATGTTCAATCTCCCAAATCAAAGAAATACAATTTAAAAAAAGAATTTCTGTTGCCAATAGAGTGGCAAAAATTTTTTAAAATAATCATGTTCAGTATTTCTTTTGTAACTTGTTCATTCACACCATGTACTTTGTGTACACATTTGTCCCATATAGACTGAGAACACCTTAACAATTTCTCCTACTTATCACTGAATGCACAAACCAGCCCCCAGTCCTCCACAATCTTTAAATAAATCAGACACTACAGACACTACAAAATGTATCTGTTTCAAAAAATACAGACTTATGAATGGCATATTTTTTTAAGACTGCATAGGTAACTGTGAATAGGAGATGATGGTGCTGGGTGATGACATATTTACCATTAAAGATGGGTTTTGTTTAACATTTTAAAAAAGCTTGCCTTCCCAGAGTATATATTGCTTGGCTAGGTAATAAAGAGAGGCAATTATAAAAATGAGGACTCTTGCCCTGGACGGTGTGGCTCAGTTGATTGGAGTGTCGTCGTCCCATACACCGAAAGGTCATGGGTTCAATTCCTGGTCAGGGCATATACCCAGGTTGTGGAATTAATCCACAATCTCTTTTTCTTTTTTCTTTCCTTTCTTTCTTTCTTTCTTTCTTTCTTTCTCTCTCTCTCTCTCTCTCTCTCTCTCTCTCTCTCTACCTCCCCCCTTCTCTCCCTTCTTCCCTCTCTAAAACCAATAAAAACATATCCTCGGGTGAGGATTAAAAAATAATAAAAATGAGGACTCTTATGTAGACTGTAATTGAAAAAATTAAAAAATAAAATAAAAAGTTATGTTACTACCCTGGCCGGTGTGGCTATTTGGGTAGAGCGTCAGCCCAAGGGTCAAAGGTTCAATTACCGGTCAAGGGCACATACCTGGGTTGCAAGTTCAATCCCCAGCCCCAGTCAGAGAGCATGTGGGAGGCAACCAATAGATGTGTCTCCTTCACATCGATGCTTCTCTCTCCCTCTCTCACTTCCCCTTCTCTCCTCCCTCCCCTTCCACTCTAAGTCAATGGAAAAAATATCCTCAGGTGAGGATTAACAAAACAAGTTATGTTACTTACCTAACATAAGTAGAAAGCAACATTTTTAATACTACACAGTAGCTTTATTGGATCATTTCCATAGTTGCCTAAAATCTGACATCTTTATAAAATAGTAGGGTGCTGGAAATAATATCACAATTATAAAGTACATTTTTTCAATTAAATGCTGGTATATACGAAGGTAGTGCTGTAACACAAGTAACCTGAAAGACACACAGGCACCTGCATAGCTTCAGGGATGTGTACACATGTTCTTCTATTTCCATGTTAACGCTACCTACTTGATTTACAAGTTCAGGGATGCCCAGAGCTCTGTCAATTTCTTCTAAGCCTGTGGCATCGGTGTTGCTTAGGAGCGTGTGCAGCTGGTCCAACAATGCTCTTTCATCGTTCTGTCCTTCTAGGTTAGAAGGTGGCCCAAGAAGATCATCCAGAGAATTCCTGAAGAGTGGCCTAAAAAGAGACTTGCAATTACAATGATGCTTTTCCTCTTCAAAATAAAATATCACAATTACACATATTTTTAATATGCAACAAATACTCAAACACTAAGTATAAATACTAGGTGTACTGGTTAATAATGGTGGATTCTGTAATCAAAGAAAACACAATAATTTCAAGAAAAACATCAAAAGTGCTTTATTCAAAGTAATGTCCATCGCTAGCTACACATTTCCCCCATCTTTCAGGTAATTTGTGGATACCGTCCCAATAGAACTTTTCTTTTGAGACAAACCATTCAGAGACCCAATTTTGCACTTCTTCGTACATTTTGAAGTCCTGCTCAGAAAGTGCATGTGCCATCAATCGGAACAAGTGGTAATCTGAAGGAGCAAGGTCTGGTGAATATAGCAGATGGGTTAATACTTCCCAAGCAAGATCTTTTAACGTGTCTTTAACTGGTTTTGAAGTGTGTGATGGTGCGTCATCATGAAGCAAAATTACTTTGCCATGTCTTCTGGCACGTTCTGGTCGTTTCACGATCAAAGCATGGTTCAAATTGACTATTTGTTGTCGGTAGCAATCAGTATTAACCGTTTCACCTGGTTTTAGCTCATAATACACCACACCTTCCTGATCCCACCAAACGCAGAGCATTGTCTTCTTTCCGAAGCGATCTGGCCTTGCAGTCTATGTTGATGGTTGATCTGGATCAACCCATGATTTCCTGCATTTGGGATTCTCAAAATAAATCTACTTTTCATCGCTAGTCACAATTCGATGCAAAAAAAGACTTTATTTCATGCCGTTGAAGCAACATTTTACTGCTGACTTTTCAGTTTTCCATTTGTCTTTCATTCAGTTGATGTGGCACCCATTTTCCTTCCTTTAAAATCTTTCCCATTGCTTGTAAATGATAGGAAATTGTTTGCTGAGCAACATTTAATCTTTCTGCAAGTTGTTTTTGAGTTTGACACACATCTTCATCCAACAATGCTTATAATTGTTGGTCTTCAAACTTTTTTAGTTGACCTGGACATTCTTTGTCTTTCACATCGAAATCATCACTTTTAAAGCATTTAAACCAGCGTTCACAAGTATCTTGAGATGGAATATGTTCACCATAAAGCTTCCCGAAGTATACGATTAACTTTTTCTTCAAAATAAAGTAATGAATTAAAACTTCCCGCAAGTGCTCTTTTTTTGGCACGAAATTCGACATTTTTAAGCGTAAAAATATCTATGATGTTAACACTTTCAGCAAATTTGACATATGAAGTTTTTGTTTTTTTGACATATGAAGTTTTGAAGCTTGCTGTCAATACAACAAAATAGCATACATATCAAATCGCATATATATCAACATATGTGTAACTCCATCTATTGAAAAAAATCCGCATTATTAACTGGTACACCTAATAATAAACTGAGTAGCAGAGAATAGGAAATGATATCAATTTAAATTTAAGGCCCACAATTTTATTTTATTTTTTGTTTAATATAGTTATTGATTGCAGAAAGGAAGGAAGAGAGAGAGAGAAACATCAATGATGTGAGATAATCATTGATCGGCTGCGTCTTGCACGCCCCACACTGGGGATTGAGCAACCCAGGTATGTGCCCTGACCGGGAATCGAACTGTGACCTCCTGGTTGATGCTCAACCACTGACCCACACAGGCCAGGTAAGGCCCACAATTTTAAATTCACCAGACCATCATATCTAGCTTAGGCTTCCCCCCTCCCATCACTAAACTGTAACTGCTAGACCCCTAGACATTTGGGGGATAGCAAAGACTGGAGTGGGGGTGGAGGGTGCAGTTTTCAAGACCCTACAAGAATAAAAGTGGTAATAGTCATGTAAATTGAGAAATCAACAAAAGAACAGGAAAAAAGATAGAAACATTGCACTATCAATGAACTGAGCCTGGTATCCTGCCAAAATAACTTTTTGTTATACTTGGCCCACAGAACTTATGCAGTGACAGGTATAATACAAACTCCATACACCACAGCAAGGTGCCAGTTCTCAAGCACATTAAATGGGCATGGAACTAGACAATTCTCCTGACTCAGAAAAACTCTGTGATGAAACTATTTGTTCTCTACTAGGTAAAGAAACACTCAAGTTAATAAATTCATGTCATGCCCTGGCCAGTTGAATGACCACTGTCCCATGCACGGAAAGGTCGCTGATTTGATTCCCGGTGAGGGCACATACCCAGGTTGTGGGTTCAATCCGCAGTTGGGGTGGGTATGGAAGGCAACCGGATTGATGTTTCTCTCCTCCATGGATGTTTCTCTCTCTTTCTCTCTCTCTCTCTCTCTCTCCCCCCCCCCTCTCTAAAATCCATAAAAACATATTTTTAAAAAACTTGTAACAAATTCATATGGTTACATCACAAACTACTCAATAGATCAATTCATTTTTTCTTAGCTTGATTTATTATAGAATTCAAGTTAGAATTGACATTGACAGGTAGCCTCTTTCATGCAAATGAGTTACTACCAACCAAGCTAAATAAAAATGAAATATAAACATAATCCACAATCATTTTTTAAGAGTGCTTGCTATGTATAGTTCACTGTCACCATAATCCCTGAAATGTTTTAATTTTTTAAAAGAATTAATCCAATCCTTAAAAATTAATTTTCCATAAAAAATAGGCTTATTTATCCTCTGAACACCATTTATCTTATAAAACTGGTGCTAATTTACCCCCCTTCTCATGGAGGAGGATTATAATATTATGAGAGACAACTACCTCACAGAAGTCCCAGGTTTGACCATTCAAAGAGTCCTGGAAGCTGAACAATATAGCTTCATCTCCTCCCTCTCCCATGAACACCACTGCTTGCTGCCTCAGCCTTGTTTTTACATACAATTATCCGAGAAACGACCATATAGCAACTGAGTACCTAATTACAGAGTTTTTCTCATTCTCTTTCAGGTTTGTTCCTATGTTCTGATCCTTTTCTAGATAATCCAAGGCTAACTTTCTCTAGAGTCACATAATAAGCCCCCACCTATTTTGAGTCCCATGAGGGCCTTGTTCCATGGACAACATGCCGTCTGGCCAGGAACCTGATTGGTTAGATGGTGCTGCTGGGCCATAAGGACTGACCCCCATTCCCATGGGAATTTCACCAGGCCCTGGGGGGACAAAAAGAATAAATTTTCAAATAAGCCAATAGCAAAAATTACTCTAAAACATCTAATTTTCTTTTTTATGAAGGGGATGCTTACGCATTTGAAGCATCTGCTGATGTTGCTGTTGCTGTTGATGTTGCTGTTGCTGTTGCTGCTGTTGCTGCTGCTGCTGCTGTTGCTGCTGCTGCTGCTGCAACATTGGTCTTGCACCAGGAATGCTATTGGACCGAAGAGGCAAGGTGGGCATCGAGCCACCCATTGTAGGTCTGGGTAAAGAAGCATTAAAATCTGCTCCTGGTCTTCCCATGGAATTTGAACTCATGGATTCCATCCTACTGGCCTTTGAGTTTGACAAGCCCCAGTCTCCAGAGGAAGGAGTCTGATTCATAGTCACGTTTCTGTTTGGTCCACCTACAACAGGTAGAAAGGATTAGGTCTTTTCCATATTATAAGAAATCCTTCTTATATCAAATAGGTAAAGTTATCATATACAACATTAGCCAGTACAAAAAAGTACTTTGTCATCCTAAGAATAGAGCTAGCTAGTTATTAAGACATTTTTCATGGGTCACTATGTATTCAATTACAGGTTAGAAAATGTCTTAGACCAAAAACCTCCTGAAAAGTTTAAATAACCAAGACATAGATTAAATGAAGGAAATACTCATGAAAGAAACATTATGCTACTACTTTTATTCAAAAACCTATTACTTAATCCCAGTTACTTAACTGGTTTTAAGTGTTAAATTTGCTTTTCCCAAAAGAAAATTTTAATCACAAATACTAATTAGAAATAACATACCCATATTTGAGCCATAATTTTCCTGACTATCCATCATTCTTGGATTCCCACCCAACATGGGTTGCTTTGGTAACATGGGGAAAGCAGTGATATTCTTTACTGGAGGACTTGAGCCAACAGAAACAGGGCTATCTAGAGACACTGCTCGGTTGTATGGAGGACGAATGGACTGAACAGACTGTGGACTCCTCAAACCTGTTGTAAACACAGAAGCACAATACATATAAATATCCTCTGATGATTCAATACATGAATAATCAAGAATAAGACATAAATACAATACCACCCACCCAAGAATGTCTTTCTTACTAAAACAAACACTGTCCTCCTTTACAATATAAACACTAAATAAAAAAAAATTAAAAAACTTGTATTCCAAGCAAAGTAGAAACAAGAGCCTCAATGTTGGCTGAAGTAGTGGGCAATGATCTATAGCCTGATATGGTCATTCCTATTCCACTTCACTTAATACTGAAAATGTTACCAATGTTTAAAGGTTCTTCCCTTATGTCTATATATTAAATGGCTTCTCTGTTTAAAATTTTACAAGTAGGTATAACCAGGGAAGTTGCCTTCTAATCCAACAAGGAATGAAACATAAAATTTCCTAACCTTTTTCTTTTTTTCCCAGTCTATTTCATTAATCTGATTATCCATTTCAATTTAGGAAATAGTGCTAGTGAAAATGAATAACCACCATTCAGATAACTGTGAATTATTCTTTTTCAATTGATACATACAATATATCTGTATTAAATTGATGGATAAGGAAAAGACATGGCTATAGAAGAGAAGCTGGAACCAGCAAACACCAAATAAGAAGAGTCTCATAATGACAAGATTCCATAAGTATCGAAGGACAGGTTTTGAGCTACAATTTTGGTTGCTTTTTAATCTGATTCTCTGTGCCTAGAAAAATATATGCCCTAGCAACTACTATTCATCTGGACCAATCAAAGATGAACATTTTCCTGAAAGTGCCATGACTACTGGCATCGTATTAGTTAAAAAATTGGAAATTTTTTTAAAATAGGAAAATGTCCCAAAAGTTTTTTAAAACATGTAATTACAAATTAGTATGAGAAACTGAGAGGCATTTTGAAGTTACATATGCCAGCTGGACGCTAGTCTTAATGTAAGAGTACATGCAAGTATGCAAAAAAGTTTAAAAGGCAGCAAGAATAAAATTCTTTCTTACCCAGAGAATTAGTTCCTTGAAACATTTGTTGCTTGGTTCCCAGATTACTACCATTTGTAGATACAGAATTATTGTAAAAGTCAGAACTAGTCAGATCCCCAAGAATTGCATCTAGATTATCCAAATCTCCAGATCCCTGAAAATAAAATTTTAAAGATTAACCTATGTACATTACTAGATATATAGGTATAACCATATTCATTGGAAGAAAATAGATAAAATGGGTGAACAAATAAAATACAATGGTTACCTGAAACGGTAACTCTCAACTTAAAGGCTGGCTAGTTATGACCTCCCCTAGTCTTCTTCCATGAAAGAACAATATAAACTACTAAGACAAAACCCTGGTTTTGGAGCTGCTTTCAAAGGGGCACTTCCTTAATTTGCAGTAGATATTTAATTCTCAAACTGTAGAACGTTTCCCAGCTAACTTTAGTCAGGATCAGTAGCAGACACAGATGTCTGCATCTACACATACCTTCTGAAAACAAGTATGATTAATAACAAAAGCAACAAGCTGATATTCAACACAGTATTCATAGGCATGCTTTAAAAGGAGCTTTTGGTCAATAAATTTGGAGAATACTAGGTTAAATAAAGTTAAATGGACATCCTAACAGTAGGACTTTTCCAAGACTTTAATTTTCTCAGGCACATATTAACGTCTCCCAGAATAGTGTTCCTCAAGCAAAGTTTAGGAAGTGCTTATATAGAATGTGATCGTGTACATAAAATGTGATTTTAGGTAAAAATCAAAATGCTGTTGCTTAATATAAATCCTCACCCCCACTCCCCTGGTTTCTTTCTACTATGCCCTAATGACCCAATCTGCTCATTCTAACAATAAACACCTCCATGAAAAATTTCAAATTGGCTGGTAACAAGTTATAGTCACATTTTAAAATATATAATCTGGTATTTCTAAATTGCATCATAATACACTTTACTGATGCTCAAAAGAATTACAAAGAAATGATAGCTCAAGATTAACTTCCATTAAATAAACATAAAATACAAGATAAGAATTTGTGTATAAAACATTGTCTTTCTAACACAGAAATGCAAGGATGAAACACAATGACTAAGCTGGAATATACAGAAAACGAATTACCTCTTCATTTGCTTCTGTCTTAATTTTAGCGTCTTTCTCTTGGCTCGAGCTAGGCACAGTGGAGCTGCTGCACTGACTCATTTTGTTGTCTACTCCCTCCACTTTGGGCTGTACTTCTTTAGAGAGTGTGTCACTAGGATCGTCCCTGTCTAGCAGGTATCTGAGCAGGGCATTATTTTCCTTCTTCTTAGGACTTAGTTGCTCCTGCTTGACGTTTCCTTCCACACAGAATGTTGCACTGCTAGTGTCTTTTCCAGTGGCTTCTGCGGTAATCTTGGCCACTTCAGCTGGTGAATTGCCATTCTGCAGCAACTTGTGCAAAATCCGGTGCTTCTCTTGCAGCAGTGACCCATGCATATTGGATGTGGAGGACACTCCTCCAGACGTTGAAGAGGAGACCCCAGAGGGGCTGGTGACACTAATGGAAGAGTCTTTACAACTTGAATCCAGGGGGGAGTTGGTCAAAGAGGAATGACCCCGGTCATCAGAAGAACAGGTAAGTAACTGCAGTAATTTTTTATGACCTTTGCTTTCCAGAGGACCCCGCTGATTCTCTGATCCTTCAACATTGCTCTCCTTACTGTCTTTGTCATTGAGGTGATCCCTGCTATTTGACTGACACATTGAACTCTCCACTGGATTCTGGTCACAATACAAGCTTAAGGGACTTTTTGAATCCTGACTGTTCACTTTACTTGGTTGAGTTATATTCATATTGGGAGAGTTGTCCAATTTAGGGCCTGGTGAAGACAAAGTAGATAAAAGAGACGTCCCCACACCCTCACTGATAGCTTGAAGGGCACTAAGCGAGCTGCTGGAAAAGCTGTGGCTCCCAGTATTGCCCGAAGATCCAATAGGAGAGTGCACACCTGGATTTGGAGAAAAATGAGGAAAAGAAATAGACTATCAAATGCTGTAAAACAAAATACCACTTAACTCTTCAGAGTTTCTATTATAAAATAAATTAACTTCATAAGAATTACAGTGGTCTGGAAAGAAAGGGATTTCTGAAAAAGAAAAGGAAATGCCAACAGGAATACCTGCAACAGGAGAAAACTGATGTGAGGCCATCTTCGGACTCCCGCGGTTACGAGGAGAAATCATGATATTCTGCTGGTTGGAGCCAAGACCAGGACTCCCATGTGGGGGGCTACTCATGTTGAGACCATAGTTGTTGTTCTGGTAGGAAGATGGTGACTGCATGGCTGGCCCAGGGTTCATTGTGGCTATGTTACTGGAAGCCCCATACCTAGCTCCACTCATTTGCCCTGTGGTGCCAGGGTCAGCCAAGCCATAGGCCCTGCTGTTCAGCATCTGTAAGCCTTGGTTTGGTGACATGCTCATGCCACCTACCG
The DNA here is from genome assembly GCF_000412655.1 of Myotis brandtii. NCBI lineage: Eukaryota > Metazoa > Chordata > Mammalia > Chiroptera > Vespertilionidae > Myotis > Myotis brandtii. The sequence continues at coordinate 1,467,677 of NW_005355881.1, read as the reverse complement.
AATTACATCCAGCCGCTGGAGGTCTAATGCCTTGTCCAACAGGATTTGGGTTCTGTCTATACCCATTCTGTTCCCTGCAAAAAAAAAGAGAAAAAACTGACAGGCATGCATTAAAGCCCTGAATCAGATTTTCAAAAAAGGATGAAGTGCCCAGGAACTTAACTTCTTAGGCATCATTCTGATACCTAGGGACAATTCCAATCTAGATATTGATCATTTATTAACCTAATGATATACTCTTTAATAAGCCACAAAATCTAAATGAGTGACACCACCACAGCACGGCAAAGGGCCAACAGCTATGTTAACTGGAACCTCAGCAAGGCTCTACTCGAGTTGCTGTCCACCTTGGTGTTAACCTGGAGATGCCAGCAAACTGCTCGATAATGAGTGATACTCCTCCAAGTGTTGTTCATTTACCATTAGCAACAGCAATAGTAACTATTCTTAAAGTCTACCTTCAAATTTTAAATTCGACCTTAGAGCAATTTAATATATCATTGAAAATGAAAGGTAACAGAGGTAGTCAGATTTTATTTGCTCTTTTATCCACTAGCCTTCCCAGTTCTGAGATTTCCCAGAAAGTAATTATTAATGAACAAATACCATTTTCACATTAAAATACAACCTTAAAGAAAACCTATAATCTAGGAATCTAAACTTACTGGTAAATCCAACATCCTTCTTGCTTTTACTCTTGTTAAATTTTTTCTCTTTTTACATTAATAAAACATCTTGAGAACACTGCTGCATTTAATATGAGAATATACAGTTAGTTATCTATCATTACCTCTGAAGAAAGTGGGTTGAGACAAAACCATGACGATCATTTGTTACAGGATTTCGGAAGAGTTTGCTTTTTGTTTGTGCAGTCACTATAGTTCCATCAGCCAAAGAGAATCGATACACTGGAGTTTCTGCATGGCCATGAATATAAGCTGTTGGAGAAAATACCCTGTTACTAATAACTACAATTACAAACAGATACATATAGAAAAGAAATATACTTCAAATGCAACATTTTCAAAATCCAGTGAAAGACTGGATCTGCACCAAAATTATGAACAGGCTAAACTAAGAATGCTCAAGAATAATTTTCCTATCCCACAGGCACAAAACAACAACTACGGTCATGTTTGTACTTCTACTTTATAGCACGCCAAACAGAATGACAAACAATATCAAGAATCTTCCTTAAAATTCTTTACCTTCTTGATAGTGACGTTTCTGAGACCATGACTGCCCATCATTAAGACTAAAAAATCTCTGGATACACCTTCGAATTATATCTTCAAAGCCAGGTCTCATAGAGGATCTCAGTGAATTTGTATCTATATTGACAAGTTTTCCTATTAAACAGAAAATAAGAATTTAAATCCAACCAACAAGTATTTACTGGTTGCATATTACATGGCTTCCCACTAAAAAAATAAAGACACTAAATCTTTGTTCCACCATCTTTGATCCAAATTTCCGCTGTATCCAAACCTTTTCTCTTTAACCAGTTAACTGCCACGTGTCCAAAATGGAAACCATCCCCACATGCCACGATATTTTGAATTTAATTTTAAAAAATCAATTTGCAATGAATATTACAAAATAAATATATCACTCACAATTCGGGTGTTCTTGAATATTTTCAGCTGAAAATTCTCACACAAAAAAATGATTTTAAAGTTTGTCAGGGCTGCCACTTAGGGAAAACATTTTTTTATAGATGTGCGTGGCATGTGAGGAAGGTCCACCACTTGCGACTACAGATGCTTATGGCATACAATGGGTTAAAGACACAGTCCTTCAGGAAACTCTTACATTAAATGTTTTGCTATATCTATACTAATAAAAGGGTAATATGCTAAATAGACCAGGAGACCTTCCAGACATCCTTCCAGACAAAGCCATAGTGGCGGGGCAGAGGCGGTTAAGGGCGAGCAGGCCGGCAAGGGGGGACAATTGGGGGCAGGCTGGCTGGCAGAATGGTTAGGGGCAATCAGGCAGGCAGGCAGGTGAGCGGTTAGGAGCCAGCAGTCCCAGATTGCAAGAGCGATGTCCGACTGCCGGCAGGTGGACATCCCCAGAGGGGTCCCAGATTGGAGAGGGTGCAGGCCGGGCTGAGGGACACCCCCCGACCCCTGTGCAGGAATTTGTGTACTGGGCCACTAGTAGACTATAAGAGTGTATCACATATCTCTTTCTACTTTCTGAATGTACAGAAAGTTTCATGTCATCTCAGGTTCATTTTCATTTAAAGGAAAAAAAATAACACCTACCAGTAAAATTGTTCATATCTGAAGATACTATCCCTGCAACTATGATCCAAGAGAAAATACCTGCCTAAACAGCTAGTAGGGACAATTCTTTCTATCTGAGAGGTGACTGCATTTTTGAACACTTAAAATCTAAACAAGGTTAACCAAGTACTCAAATCTGAAAGTTTGACAACTTTTGCTTAATATCAAATACACTAGAGATAAAATATATACAACTCAAATATGTTAAAAAATTAAAGTAGGTTTCATGATAGTCCTTAAAAACTAGCTACGCCTTTTCAAGATTTGTAGTGAATTTCTCTCAGGGCTGTATAAGAAATACAGGAAATAATCCATGCAAAGCATTCATTACACTGGGTACAGCCTGACAGTACAGGCAGTAGAAACAGTTAACTTTTCTAAACATTTCCTAAATGAACAAAATGTATATATGCAATACACCAAGTTTTTACCTGAAAGATCATGTCTAGTAATAAAGCTCTCAGGGTTTGATGGAAATGCTCTTTCTCCTGTAGTAATGCGGCGTGCCACACAGATCATACAGGATTGCAAATCTACAATAAAATTTAACCAGGTAAGAAATCTATATAACCATTAAATATAGCTGTTCAATAGGTAAGAACATGAAATTCAGTAAAAAGAATTGTAACAATGGAAATTATAAAACTACAAGTTTGGCTGCTATTTGTTTCATAAACATCACAAATATGTGATCACTCTTACCTTCCCCTTCCTCCATCATAGCTCGTGGCTGAGACAGGGCAAAGCACTGCATGGTTTCATATCTCTGGCGCATTTCAGGACTAGTGTTCATGTCTTCCACAATATCATGTGGTGTTTTCATCAACATACGGCAATTAAATGTATGGCTTTTTTGTCTCTGGGTCTCATTTGTCCAGGTAACTCCATTAACTTTGGAAAATAAATTTTAAAAGTTGGCAACTCAGTCTATGACCATCATTAAGAACTCAAGCTATATTTTCTCATTACGCACATTTTCCTCAGTAAGGGCTACAACTAACATTTCAAGGTGGCAATACAGTAGAGTTTCCCCTTACCCAGTTTGTTACCCATGGTCCAAAACTCTTAAATGAAAAATTCCAGAAATCAATAATTCGTAAGTTTTAAATTGCGTTCCATCCCGCCCCACCCTGCTGGGACACGAATCATCCTTTGTCCTGCATATTCACACTGTATACTCTACCCACCTGTTAGTCACTTCACAGCTATCTCCATTATCAGATCTAGTGTCTCAGCAGCAGTCCTTGTGTTCAAGTAACCCTTACTTTACTTAGTAATGGCCCCAAAGTGCAAGAGTAGTGATGCTGGTAATTTGGATATGCCAAAGAGAAGATATAAAATGCTTCCTTTAAGTGAAAAATTCATTGCATATGTATAGAAAAAAACAACAACATAGTATATATAATGATTGGCACTATCCACAGCTTGATATCCACTGGGGGTCTTGGATCATATCCCCTGAGGATAAAGAGGAGCTATTGTACATAAAACACTAAATAATTTTAACTAAAACAGAAACTTCACTGTATATTTTGGTCATATGAAATGTAAACCATATTCTAAATTCACCAAGATCATATTTGAAAATTTTACTATTAACCACTTGCCTTTCTACACAAAAGGTACATTTAATTTTCTAAGAATGGTCAAGAAAAAAATTTTTTCAGCTTATTTAGAAAATACATATTAAAGGCCTACCTGTAGATTTTGGTAAGTTTTTAAGGAAATCCTTTCTATCTTCTTCATGCAAGATATTATAGACACTTGTGTTAACCAGGTCCTCTTGCTTATATTGCAGATATTGTGTGACATTTTCTGACACAAATACAATGTTTCCATCACGATTCACCACAAACAGGAAACCATCCAATGCCTAAAGTGGGATATGTTAATATTGGATATTATGGAATGTACCATATCCCTACTAAAGTTCATATGTTGAACCCCTAACCCTCAATGAAGACAGGGCTTTTGGGAGGTAATAAGGTTAACTAAAGTTATAAGGGTAGGGTTCTAATCAAATATGACTGGTGTCCTTACAAGGAGAGAGAGAGAAACCAAGGATGCACACACAGAGAGAGAAGGCCATGTGAGGGCACAGTTAGAAGGCAGCCATCTACACAAGCCAAGGAGAGAGGTCTCAGAAAAAACCAAGCCTACTGACCCTGATCTTGAATTTCCAGCCTCCAAAGTTGTAAGAAATAAATTTCTACTATTTAATCCACCCAATCTGTAGTATTTTATTATGGCAGCCTAGCAGATTAAGAAGACACAGGCCTTGGTACTGAGTAGAATTTGAAAAAAAACACACAAAAAACTACTATCAGCCACCATTTCTATTAACATTAGTTCCAGGGTTTTATATATATATATAAAAGCCTAAGCAACCGTTCGACCACTCAACCGGTAGCTATGACGCTCACTGACCACCAGGGGGCAGACGCTCAATTCACAGGCATAGAAATATAGATCAGACTGATGAATCTCAGAGGGAAGGGGGAGAGGGGAGGGCAGGAAGAGATTAACCAAAGATCTTATATGCATACTAGAAGCCCGGTGCACGAATCCATGCACCAGGCCTCTAGTAAAAAAATAAAAAGATAATTTGAAGGAAAAAAAAATGTATATGTCGCCGAAACCGGTTTGGCTCAATAGAGCGTCTGGTGGGGTCCCTCGGCCTGGAATGCAGGGATTGGGCCGAAAACGGCAGTCCAACATCCCCCGAGGGGTCCTGGATTGCGAGAGGGCGCAGGCCAGGCCGAGGGACCCCACCGGTGCACGAATCCATGCACCAGGCCTCTAGTAAAAAAATAAAAAGATAATTTGAAGGGAAAAAAATGTATATGTCAACATAAAGTCTGAATTAATGTTTAATCTAATTTTTAAAGAATTACATCTTCAAAGCTTTTAAAAATGAAAAGAAATCATCCTTAGTGCTTCCCATTTGTCCATCTGATATCAAGTCAGGCTACAAGAACTACTCTATTCCTTTACGAGAATTCACAAAGAAATGTACTAATCAACTAAAAGGAGAGGAGCAAACTAGATGAAACAAAAACGTTGACAAGTGAATTTTATGAAGGGCTTCAGGCCCTGACTTCAAGTAAGAGAAACATTATGTAAATGGTCTAAGTTAATCATATCTATTTAAGACAACTACTTAGAAAATGCACATTAAACCTTAAAAATTCCTGCCAGAAGGGAAGGCATTTTGGAGACTGGATGAAGGAATTGAGAAGTACAGATTGGTAGTTATAAAACAGTCATAGGTATGTAAGTACAGCACAGGAAATATAGTCATTAATATTGTAATAACTATATGGTACCAGGTGGGTACTAGAAATATTAAGGGGAACACTTTATAAAGTATATTGTCTAACCACTATGCTGTATACCTGAAACTAATACAAAATAATAGAATGTAAAATGTAATTGAAATTTTTAAATTAGAAAAAAAACTTAAGAATATAAAATTGTAGTATGGCATATGATCAATCATGCAAAAATGCACAAAAGAGTCTGAGGGCCCTGGCTGGTTTGGCTCACTGGATAGAGCGTCGGCCTGGGGACTGAAGGGTCCCAGGTTCGATTCCAGTCAAGGGCATGTACCTTGGTTGTGGGCACATCCCCAGTAGCGGGTGTGCAGGAGGCAGCTGATCAATGCTTCTCTCTCATTGATGTTTCTAACTCTCTATCCCTCTCCCTTCCTCTCTGTAAAAAATCAATAAAATATATTTTTTAAAAAAAAAGAGTCTGAGGTAAAATATGCCCTAATATTAACTTTGAAATTATGCATTACCTTTCCTCTCTTGCTTTTTTATATTTTTGTTTACTTTCTCAGTTTGCAACTACATTTTTATAAGGAGATGCTCCTCTTCCCCTGCAGGCCTTCTGAGTTATATATTGTAAATATAAGAGCATTTTTCCATCATATTCAAAATACTAAGTTCTGTCTCATAAAAAGAAATGTCTTTCTATTCTCATTACCTAACCAAAATTTCAACAGTTTTTTAAAAATAAAAACAGCTTACTGGATAGCTAAAGCCATATACTTGCCTGAAGTAAAAGTGGTCCTAAGGAGTCTTTATCAATAACCCCCTGTCCTGTAGAAGATACATCAGCTTTCTGAACATCATCATCATTGGAAATAGCTTTTCCTAAAAAGACAGAAAACATTACTACAAAAAGCACATATACTAGTGATAGATTAAATCTACCTTCAAATAGTCCCCAGAACAAAGAGACACACACGTGCATATGCACATACACAGTATTTCCTGATATGAAAATGATACTATAATTTTTACATGTTAAAATTAAACTTCAGAGTTACCTAGGAGGGTAGAAGATAAAGATATCCTAAATTTTCTTTCATTACTAAATGTACTACTATCCCATGGCTTCCTGAAAAAGAACTAACATTTATCAGAGAGAGCAACACTGGCCTTCTTCCAATTCTCTGTTAATAGTCCTAAAGAGTAAAACTGGTCAACTCATTTATCCATTCCCACAGAGGCTAGCCTCAATTATTAGCAGCCCCCACCTAAGCAACAAGGAAACAAAAAGACAAATGTAAACAATTAACAAGTTCCTTCTAAAAGACTTGAGTGTTTTTCTTACTTTGTATTACCTTGCTCTTTTATTTGGCGTATCTGTCTTACTGTTTCCTTCAAAATTGCACATTTATCTGGTTTGACGTTGAAATTGTCAATATCACTAAGATTAGCAGATATCAGTTCAGCCAATTCTTCAATGTATTTACTCTCCTGCTCCCGTCTCCACTTTTCACCACTGCAGGTAAGACTAAGAAGAGGGGGGAAGGGGGAGACATGAATATACCTATCACAAAAGAGCTATGAGCAGAATCAGTCCCTACACAACACCATTACCTTCATATGTAAATAAACTAAATTCAGCCAATAAAACTATCAAAACATTGTGTTGAGAAGTGGTACAACATAGCATAAATTCATGTAAACCTAAATTCAAATCTACCTTTTTGTTAGCCCAGTAGCCTTGGGCAGAATTAATCTCAGTTTCATCAATCTGGAGATTGGGGATAAGTATTAATAATGAGGTTTCATAAATTGTAGATTGTTTTTATTTGCAACTATCATATTAAAACTCAAATGATGCTGACCTTGGTAAATACTTAAAAGGCTACAGAGTATCACTGCATAAAATGCAGCATTTTATTTCTATTTTTTAAACTTCTAACTACATTCAGGAAACAAATGATGAAGCCTTATAAATGCCAAAATATCAACTAATAACATGTTCTTAAAAAATATTTACAATTCTTATTTATAATAATCTCAGTTATCTGTTCCTAACTCCTACCTCTTCCGTTGAGAAATGCTTCTTACAGTATCACCCTGTTAGTATAATATTCTCACTTCTATCTGAATCAGCGATAAAGCCTCTATTACATCATAAAGATGTCCATCTCATCACTGTACCACTCTACTTACTATAAAGCAAAATAACAATATTAAAGCAAAGACAAAAACCAAAAATATCTAACCAGAGAATGTAAACAACAAAAAGTTGAAATGTTATCTTTAAACTAAAAAAAATAAATAAATAAGAGTAGGGGAGGAAATCTTGGTGAAGCATCAGAAAATAAATTGCCTACCCTTGTCCTGGGGTATCACATGGCAATTTGCGCTTTCGTGAATCAGGGACCAGTGGATCCAAGGAGTTTTCTCCTAATCCACTCATCGTGAATATACATCAGCAACTAAGAAAGAGTAATAAGATAAAAACGTTATAAAATATCCATGACTCTATAAAGATATTATATGCCTGAATGACTGCACATCATGTAATTCAGAACTACTTTCTCTAACTAGTTAGATAATTCTCAATATTCTTTAAGATTTTTTTAAATTGATTTTTAGAGAGAGGGGAAAGGAGAGGGAGAGAAAGAAACATTGATGTGAGAGTGCAACATCAATCAGCTGCCTCCTGCATGCTCCCTACCGGGGATTGAGCCCACAACCCAGGTATGTGCTCTGACCAAGAATCAAACTGACAACCTTTAGGTGCATGAGACGACGTCCAACCAACTGAGCAACATGGGCCAGGGCTTGAGATTCTTTATAGCATATCAACGAGTACACAGAAGACAACCTCACAGTTCATATTCCAGTCTGATTACACAGAACGCCCAGCCCCAAGAAAGAAATGCTTCTCAAGTGCTACCAAAAATGTGTACACTCAACACCTAACAAGGAATTAGGCATCTTCTTCATACTTAATAACAAGACAAAGAGACCACCAATTCTTCAAATGATAAAATCCTGAATTTTATTTATTTCCAAGTAAGCACAAATAAGAGCTTATCATTTGGTAAGAAATGTTCCAATGATAAAAGCCTAAATTATATCAAGCTGTCTTCAAGGTAGCACATTTTTTTCTTTAGATTATTTCATTAATATTTATCATCCAATGTGTTTTACTCCTGTTACTTCAAAATAAACCTAGATTGTATAAATACTAGTAACATGTAAATTCCACTTCATTCTGCTTAGGTGCACAATAATTAAACTCAAGGGGGAAGGGGAGATAGATTTTTATAAGATCTACAAAGCAAAATTATTTTTATGTTAACTGATGGAAATATAATATGCTTTGATTAAAGTTTCACTAATAAAGAAAATAAATGTAGGGCATTTCTTGTGGAAAAAAGAAACAGATTTTAACTGGGGAGCTCCTAATTTTAAGACATCTACTAAACCTTAACTTACTAAGAATTTTTTGTCCTAAACTCTTGTTTAGGAAAGTAATCATTGTTCTAAAGAATTCCAAGTCAATCAAACATTCCAAACTATTTTTTCTTAACATGTTAAAATGCATCTTGTAGTCTATCTACATTCTGAGACATACATTAAAGGACATAAATTTCCGCTAGGTGGCACAATACTACCAAGAAGGGAGATTAAATGAAAATGTAAAATTTCACACAAGATGCTGACCAGATTTAAAATGTGTAGCTTTTTAAAAATCAAAATTACCTGATCATTAATCAGGAGTTCTAGATTACACCATTGTCTTAACAGATGCTCTAAGTATGAAACAAATATCAACAAAATTCATTCTACCTATAATTTTGGTAGAAAAATAAAAAGGCTGAAAAGCTAAGATGTTTTAAAAACTTGGTGGGTTTTTTCCCCTCACAACATTAAGTTACAATAAAGGAACAAAAAAGAACTGAAAATAGCTTTGATTAAAAGTTGCTTAATGCTATGATTTTAAAGCATACTCAGAATACAATCCAATCACAGAAGCCTTTCAAGCCCCGGACAGTGCAGTACAGAAAATGACTACAGTGGACTTTTCATTGAATCAGAATCTAAAGGCCCAAAGTGTATTCAATATGAACTAAACCGTGTAGATCTTTGAGCCTTTTTTGCAATTATTTTTCTTGTATGAAATGTTTCTACTAAAGAGTTAATCTATGCTATACTACTTAAATATATGAATATGACAATACACACTTTAAGTTTACAGTCATCCCTCAGTATCCATAGGAATTGATTCCAGAACCCCCTTAGACACCAAAATCCATGGATGTTCAAGTCCCTTATATAAAATAGCATAGAAAAATGCATATAGTCAGTCAGCATCCACAGATTCCCAACCACAGACAAAAATTATGTTGGATGCAAAACCCACAGGTACAGAGGGCCAACTATACAGTTAGGCAAGATATTCTGTGCAATTACCTCAAGTAGAGAATAGTAGCCATTTACAATAACTTTCAATGCTATCAAAATTTAATTTTACCTATGTCTATATTATTTGGAAAAAGTCAGAAGTATATCCATGATAAATCAGATTTAAAATGAGCAAGAATCTTATAGCAACTGAACAGAATTTCTCATATAAATACTGTATGTCCTTCCATACATAGTAATCAAACTATGAAACATGTTTAAGCTTAGAAATGAACAGAATAAAACAAACTGCTAGAAAATGAACATTCCTAAACTTTAATTCAGGCTAAAAAGCAGCAAAGAATTACACTTGTCATTCAGCTCAAAAGCCATGATATTGTTATATATGGCTTAGCAGCATTAACTAGCTTTCCTTTTGGTTATTTGAGGTTAAGACAGGAGGGAACATCTTGATTGTGTACAACAAACTAGCCAAATGGACAAGGATACAGGAAGCACTTACTCCCTGTCCAAAAGGAAAAGATATTAATCAACAAAGCTAATGTCACTAGACAAGCAAAAAGTTATTTTGTGGGGGCCTAAGAAAAGCCATACCATGCCAAAATGGGGAGGAGATAGGTTACCAAGTAAATTTCAATTGGCATACAGACCAACGAAAATATTTTACTTTTTCTAAATTAATAAGGAAAAAGGAAGGGAACAACTTTCGTTGCTACAGTGCTGAGCATATCACATATTCTATGTAATTTCTCACAGCAACTCTCCAAGGTATGTATTATCAATCCCATTTTATAGATAAGGGAACAGCTACATAACTTTTCACTAGATCACACACAGATACTGGATGACAGAACTGAGACTGCAACTGCTTCAAACTTTATAACCAACAAAATATGTATCAAATGTTTCTTGGGCATTTTATCTCACCCCCATCACCACCACCAAAAAAATAAACCTTTTATACTGTTGAATCACACTATCTCCAACCAGTTAGCCAGAAAATTTCTCAGCCCATAAGTAAGAATACTGAGAAATTATTACATCCAGGGTTAAGGGCATGTAGTATTGGGGACAGAGGCAAGGAACTGCTCAAGTTCAACAGGTACTAAATGTTGCTACTCCCCTCCAGCCCCTAAAAACTAATCATTACTCTACAAGTCACCAGATAAATTGTCCTTTGACGTAGTCTAATATTAACCATGACTCTTATTTCCACTTGAGACAAATAGTCAGTGGATCCCACAGCAAGAAAAAAACTTGCAATCAGAAAATCACAAACTGCACCCTAAAATAGTCTTAAGTATTTTTATTCTTGCATTTTATAAGATTAAATGCTGGGGCCGAGAACTCTCTGACTATCCCCACCAGTAACTGAGTTTATTAGTCAGGCTTGTTCGCCTTAGTTATGCAAGGTTATGATTAATATGCTAATTTAGGGAGTGTTTCTGGGTGTCTCCTGAGACTCACTAACTTAAGGAAATTTTCAAACAACTGTAGAGTTGACTTCTTGAAAACATCTTGAAGCACTATGTAAAAACAGATATTGCTCAAGTCAATTAGCAGAAAAAATTGCTCTTGGAAAAAATTTATGAGACATTCGTATATAAAGGCACTACTCAAAACTCAAGTTACAAATTGGCATGCTTACTCAAGACACTTTAGTATGTAGTCACCACTAGTTCATCTAAAGGCTTAATCCTACAAGATTTTATTTTCTAAAATATCAAAGGTTTTTTATTTCAATCAGTTGTGCAGCTCCAAGAGCACCAGTACCATGGAGGAAAGAACTGAACAACGTATAACCCATGTATTTCCGGGGGGACAAGGAGAAGTAGGGGAAGAGACAAGTCCACACACATGGAACCACTATGAAAGCTTCCTCTTCCAGTGATTATCGCCTACCTTTACGCTTTAATTCCACCCTGGTAAAGAGAATAAGAGCTGAAAAGAAACAAGGAGGAAGGAAAAGAGGGGGAAAGTTCCAGATAAAAAACTAACTGGCAATATCTTTTTGTTCTGTTGCTGATAACCTGTTATGTTTGGTGGGATAAAGTATAAACTACCTAATGCAATCCGTTTTTCAATTTAATTCCATTTCAGCTCAAACACATGCCCAAAACCATTTTAGGTCCAGGAAATAGAAATGAATTGACACTACACACTGCTAGACCTCAGGCTAGCAGAAGTGGAAAATATTTAAACAATTACAAAATAATTTTGTAAGTGTTCAAATGAACACACTATAATAAAGTACATGGGAACACAGATGATAGGAAACCTACCAGCTTACCATTTTTTTTAAAAAACTGTATAAATGGTGTCTACAATAAACAACCTTGGTGCAGACATGTGCCAGAAAACACTATAATCTCAGGACCTGGTCATTCTTTTCCTCTATCTTTATTTATAATGCCAGCAAATATGGAAAGGAGCTACCAGAGAGCAACCAAATAAAATATACTATTTTTAATATGTAAGTTGAGTTGAAAAGCATCCGAATGTAAATTAATAGTCATTTTATCCACAAGGTTTCATTCCCTCTTCTCTCTTTCTATGTTTGCCTTTTCATTCTCAATCAACAGGCCAATCCCAAAGGCCCTTCACATTTTTGCTCCATTTTAAATTTGATGAAGTCAAACTCAAACACAAACTCCTCAGAGGCTCTAGTACCAGAACTGGGCATACCAATTAGCCAAGGCAGGTGTTGGATGCAACTGGAAGCTTGTTGCCAAGAGACTTTTCAAGCTCTACATAAGCAACAGAGTTGAGGTTCACAAATATACATTGTGCAGAGGGAGTTAAACAAGCCAATTCCATCTAAATCATATTACCCTCTCCTGACAGCATACTAAATAGTTGGGTAATTCCTTAGTTGTTTTAAAGGTTACACTGACTCCTACAATTTAATGCACTGGATCTATCTATAATAATAAAAGCAAAATATGCAAATCGACTGAACGACCGAACAGTAGAACAACCGTCCAAACGACCACACTATGACATGCACTGGCGCCAAGCCAGCCAAGGCGGGTGCAATGAGATTGGTCGGGGGGCCCACCATTGCCCCATGATTGCCCCAAAGAGGGAGGCCCAGGCCACCCTTTGCAGGGCGATCAATCGGGGGGCTCCGCAGAACCGGAAAACCGGGAGTGTGTGGCAGCAGACATGGGCAGCACCAGGCCAAAGCGGGTGCAGGCAGGTTGGGGCCGTGAGATAGCCAGGGCCGCAAAGGCCTACCCTTGCACGAATTTCGTGCATCAGGCCTCTAGTTCATACATAAGAACATAGCTAAACTTATACTTTATAAACCTGATTCTGGCTTCATTTTAAACAACACCATCAGTCATACTTCCTCCTCATCACCACCACTATCAGCAGCCACCCAAGTGACCTATGCTAAAAGAGAATTTTGACCAAGAATTATCATTGAAATATTTCCTATTTTGTTTTTAACCTTAAGTCTAACTTCTCTTTATATCTCCCCTTCATCTCTCTTCTATCTAGAATACTCGTAACGTATCCTTCAAGATCAAGCTCAACTGTCACCTCTGGTTAAAGCATCCCCAACTCTCCCAATTAGTTTTCCCTTCTTTGTCCTAATCACTTTTCATACTTTTTTTTATAACATCACACCCCCCTCCTCTTCACTTTCCTGTCCCCCCTTTCCTCATATAAACTCTGAACCATTATAAAAACTTGTATGAGACTTTTATTACAAACTCCTTCCTCTTTCTTTTTTACAACTACCACCAGTCCCCCTTGTTCCTTTCTCCAACTCTTTCCACTTCTTCCCATCTTATTAGCTGTATTTCTGACTAACTCTATAATCTTCCTAAAATACAAAGAAGATTCATTGGGGGGAGAGAGGGAAACCTTTGTAGAACGTATTTGCTTCTTCCTAACATGTAATATTCACTTGGGTATTCCCATTCCAAAAAATATAGTAGCTTCAAGCTATCAAAACTAAAACTCAAGGATTTGGAATCCGTCAGCTAATGTACTATGATACAATAAAAAGACAATGGGGATTTATTGGAATCAAACTTGAGAGGTGAATCTCAATTTCACTAAAAGGTAAACTTTTGCCACCTGTAAAAAGCTTATCACCTGTAAAAAACTGGGGCTAATCACATCTCACATACCATATGTATATTGTAAGGATAAAAATGCAAAGCAAGCATAGGGAATAATGGTGATCCCTCAGAGGTACAAAATACCAAGAACAAAGATGTATACTCAGCAACACTAATTTTGCTCTCATTTGAAAAACAAATAGCTATGAATATCCCATATGGCAACAAATTAAAAAGATTCAGACAAATAAATTAGCCAGGACTATGCAGGCTAACCTCAACATACAAATAGCTGACTGGAATTCAAAACAACTTCCCACTGAAATAGCGTAGTGAGCTGTAGCCAGTAGCTAGTATAATGTTATGAAAATACCAGTGTACTGTCATAGATATCTGTGTTCTTAAGATAAAAAGGTATAAAGAATAAGTAGCACCTTTTAGAAGATTCTGAAGAGGACATCCAAACACCTTCAAAGTACACAGTGGTTCTTTTTTATTTATCTCTTTTTACATCTAGATTTGTGGTTTAATTTTTCTTTGACAGACATAAGTTTATTTCAAAAGTACTGTTTATACATAAGGTTGTCCCTTGATACATAATGAAAATATAAGCAGGAGAGAAAGAAGAGAAAACCAAGCTTTTAGCCCCCTTGAGGTAAGTGGTAAAGTACTAAATTAAGATAAGCAGTGAGGAGTTAGGGGTGTGTGTGCACAGAGGAGAAATAAAATATGATACACGTGTAATTAATAAGCAATAAAGATGTAAAGAAGAGATGACCACAACATGTGACCCATTCTCTCCTAATCCATTCTTTCTATCTGCCTCAGAAGAGGAAGACATTAGAAGAAATTTTAAAACTTAAGAGCTATCAACATTAGCCACCTGGTAACCAAATGGCAAAGAGCGGCAGAACTGCTAAAGAAAGTGGCACTAAGAAAGCAATGAATGACACAGGGAATGCTCACCATGGGTTAATAGCAAAACAGCTATTCCTATATTGGAGGACTTGCAGAGTAAGAAACTTGAAAGTACCAAGACACTACCCCCCTACATTATTGAAATTAGCCCTGTCCATCAATATCAAAAGCTACAGGTTTACTTATGACACTTTTACTACAAAAACTAACAATGTGGAAATTCAAAGCCAATAAAGCATGTTGAATTAATTTTTCAAAAAGAAAAGGTACTGAGGGTAGAAGAAAAAGAGTAAGATGTATCAAAGGAAAAACAGAGTTCCTTCTCTAAAAGCAAAGGGGTTAAAGCTGATTGTTTCTAACTCTAGCAACACAACATGGCAAATCAAATTCATAAGACTTCCTGTATGGATCATCATTACTGCAGGTTAGTCTGTGGCCCAGTCTTTGCTGGAGAAGGGGGGGGGGGGGCGCCGGGGGCGTGGGTGTGCGTGTGTTCTTTTTCTGACCTCACATCTTGTTCCATTCCTAGACTAAATTACTTTAAATTCAAAAGAATCCTTTTTTAAAATAATGTTTCTATATCCCTAGAAGTTACATGCCTACAAACAGAACTTCTCTCTTCAAATAAATCTCCAAAAGTCATTATTGATTTCAGGATAACAATAATATGAGAACATATATGTCAAAGTCCAAAAATAAAATTTTAAAGCACTCTTAACATCACTTACATGTTGGAAGGTGGGGTAGCACTGGTAGAAATGTTAAAAAGTATCAAAGTCTAAACTGAACAATAACCTCAACTGCCTTCCTAGTCCCCTTCAAAATATGGCTACTATAGACCACGTGGAGCTTAAAAAAAAAACACACACACAAAAAACTGTGCCTCTAAGTCAAGATTGTTCCAGGGAAGAAATTTTCAGCAAGAATATAAAATACAAGAAATAGGACAAAAAGAGCATCAATCAAATAATTTAAAATAAAACATAGCTCGGGGTTTTGTTTGTTGTTGTTGCTGTTTATAGATCAGTTTCATGATTCATGACTTTAAAGAGCTTCTTTCTAAACTTCATAAAACCTGCCTATGCATGTCTAGGAAATGATGCAGGGGGCACCTCATTGCTAGAGAATATCTGAGGCAAAACTTTAATTATGAACTCTTGTAAAATCATTCATACAACTAAACTGGCTAAAATCAAAACCCACTTCAGCAAGTGTCTTAAAAGTGGTCATTAATTACCAGGAATGTAATGTACAATATGATGACTACAGTTAACACTTCTATATGATATATAGGAAAGCTGTTGAAAGTAAATCCTAAGAGTTCTCATCACAAGGAAAAAAAATTGTGGGTTTTTTTCTCCTTTTCCTTTCCATATGAGATAATGGATGTTAACTGAATCTACTGTGGTAATCATTTCACAATGTATATAAATCAAACCATCATGCTGCATGCCTTAAACTTACACAGTAGCATATGTCAATTATTTCTCAATAAAACAAGTGTGTTGTTGTTGTTTTTGAAAAAACAAAAACAAAAAAAAGGAGTGGTCAGGCCAGCTGGCATGGCTCAGTGATTGAGCGTCGACCTATGAACCCAAGAGGTAACAGTTTGATTCCTGGTCAGGGTACATGCCCAGGTTACAGACTTAATCCCCAGTGTGGGGTGTGCAGGAGGCAGCCAATCTCTCTCATCATTGATGTTTCTATCTCTCTATCCCTTTCCCTTCTTCTCTGAAATCAATAAAAACATACTTATTTTTTTAAAAAAGAGTGGTTAGTCCTACCCAGTTTTGCTTAATGGTTATAGCATCCACTTGCTGGCTGAAGGATGGATTCAATTCCTATCAAGGGCACATGCCTTGATTCTCAGCCCAACCAGGGCACGAGCAGTCAATGTATCCCTCTCTCCCATCTTAAAGGTTAGTGGCAAAGTGAAATCTGTTTCTCTCTTTCTGTATCTCCTCCTCCCTTCCATTCTCTCTCTAAAATAAAAAAAAAATCAATGGAAAAAGTATCTTCGGGTAAGGATTAACAAAAAATAAAATAAAAAGGAGTGGTCACTATTCAATGTATTGAGTGTTGTCTACATAGACAAAGGAGTTCAAATTCCCTATGCCATGTACTTGGGATGAACTGCTGATCAAAACAAACAAAGTGTTTTGCCTTCGATTAGCTGATGATCCAGTGTCAGGATCAATAATCTAGTACAGTGATTTTCAACCTTTTCATCTCATGCACACATAAACTAATTAAAATTCTGCAGCACACCAAAAAATATTCTATTTTTTGCCAATCTGACAAAAAATAGGTTTAATTTTTATTGATTTACAAAAAAAGAAAAAAACAATAGTAATTACCTTCCCTTTTGACTCCAAAGTGACTTTTTTAAAAACCATGCATATAAGGATTTCTGGTACCAAGAATTAACCAATCAGATGCAACATTATTATGCAACATGACCAATAACATGCAATTCTATTATATGACTTTTATATTTATGGTTCAAGACAGGGCATTCACACCAGACAGCCATTGTTGTATTGGCTGTTGTCCTTTTTTTATTTGAAAAATCTAAGGGAAAAGAGGTCAGTTCCCCTAACTAAATACAGTTTTTAAAAAATTTTTGCAACACACTGGTTGAAAACTGTTGATCTGGTTAAGTACAGAATCACAAAATGTGTTTGTGTGCTCTAAAAGGTCTCCACTGAAAATTAATGCCTGATCTGTAATTCAAAAGCAGGAACTGAGTACTGACAGAATACACAATGTTATACATGATAGTTGTTCAAAGTCCTAACCCTCTTCAGTCAATGTGGTTGTTACTACTAAAAGAGACATTCAGGTTAAGGACGACGAGATGTCCTTGAAACTGGCCAAGCTTTACTGGTGTGCTCAGGCGCCCTTCATGTTTAAGCAGGACAGAACAGACTGCTGTATAGCAGGAACTAGATGTGCTACAGCTAACAAATACATACAGCAAGGTGAAAGGTTTATGTCAAATGCTTCTAGAGTTCCAACCAAATTTACTAGTTCAGTGCTTCTCAACCTTTTTGATATCAGGATTCCTTTCCCTGTTAAAAATTTAGAACCCAAAAAGCTTTTGTTATTTGGGTTATATCTATCAGTATTTACCATATTATACATTAAAACTTAGAAACATTTGAAATACTAATTCATTTTATAACAATCCCATTATATGTTAAAAATTTTATAAAAAAATAACTTTTTTGAAATAAAACAATTCCAAGAAAGAGGTGACACTGCTTTACATTTTTACAACTCTTTTGTCTGACGTAGGAATAGTTGAATTCTCTTATCTATTTCTCCACTCAATCTGTTGCAATATGTTATTTTGGTTAAAACTAAAAAGGAAATCCAGCCTAAAAGAAACATGTACTTGTAAAAGGAAGGACTATTTCAATAGTCATTTACAAATAATTAAGAGAGAACTTTCGTTGATATTATGCTAAAACTTGAAAAGTGGTACTTTGCTTTTTTTTTAAATATTTTTTATTGATTTCAAAGAGGAAAGTTGGAGAGATAGAAAAATCGATGAGAAAGAATCATTCATCGGTTGCCTCCTGCCCACCCCACACTGGGGATCGAGCCCTCAACCTGGGCATGTGGCCTGACCGGGAATCGAACCGTGACCTCCTGGTTCATAGGTCGATGCTCAACCACTGAGCCATGCCAGCCAGTGGTACTTCGCTTTTTAATTTTTATGTATTTATGAACTCTAGAGACATAGAGGAAGGGAGAGAAAGACAGAGAGAAAAACAGTGATATTTTGTTGTTCTACATATTTATGCATTCCTTGGATGTTTCTTGTATGTGCCCTAACTGGGGATTGAACCTGAAACTTTGGTGTAGAGAGATGACGCTTTAACCAACCGAGCTACCCAGCCAGGGCTAACACATGGTACTTTCTTAAAAGTTAGTTGCAACCATATCAATGAGCTTTCATGCTGTAACAGTAAAATATAATGACCTCCCTTGCACTCTGAACAAATCTTTAACCCATGCATGATTTTATAACATCATTGTCATCTGGATAATACTAGTTCACTGATTAAGCAGATTTTCAAATACTGATATTTTCATTATACAATATCAAAAACTCCACATTAATATCACCACCCATCTTACCCTAAAAGTTTTTTTGAGTACTGAGAAGATGTTATACTCATGGTGGCAGATTCAAATTTACCAACAATTTTCGCTTAAAACTCAAATTTTACCACTATCAACACGTTAGATGTTTTCCTTGAAGAGCTAGGTTCACCTTGCTCATTTTTAAGAAACTGTCAGCAAAATCCAAGTTTCAATAACCATAGTTCTTTCAAGTAAAATGGCATTCCATGAAGAAAGTGGCCAATTCAGGACAAAAGCCCATTGCCCAAGTGCTTTTCCCCAAGACAACCTAGGCAGAAGTGCTTTCTGCATGTTTTCCATTCTCACTAGACGGAATATTTAAAATATAGTACTCAAAAGGGAAGATTTAACGAAATGAGCAATTTTGCTGCTTTATCAAGGACAATCCTGAGTGGGAAATGGGTGGGTTTTTTCTTTAACTTTGAGTGAAGAACGGTCTGGTGGTGCCACTGCCGTGATCCATGCTAAGGTGCCAGCAGCTTTATGCACCACTGCTTTTGCCCCATCAGTACAAACATCAGCAGGATGAGAATGGCAAATAACATATACTATAAAAACTGTTTGACCTCTGTGGACCCCACAAAAGGTTCTCAAGGACTCCCAAGGGTCCATCAACCACACTTTGAGAACCACTGAGCTAGATTAATGTTGGAGTTCAGGGTTTAAAACTGCTATGGTTTCTCCAAGATCCTCCACATTGACTTAATAAATATTTCAGTATCCACTATCTGTAGACCTATACAGAAGCTCATCAACTTACAGTGGGGTTACATCCCAATAAACCCATCATAAACTGAAATAACCCCATTCAAGTTGAAAATATTTAAAGTAAAAAATGCATTTAGTACACCTAACCTACTGAACATCATAGCTTAGCATGGCCTACCTTAAACATGCTCAGAACACCTACATTAGTTAGTCTACTGTTGGGCACAATCATCTAACAAAACACTGTAGAGTATGGATTGTGTACCCTTGTGGGAGCTGAGGCTCACTGCTGCTGGCCAGCATCACAAGAGAGTATCGTACCACACATATCACTAGTCCAGGAAAAAGAAAATTCAAAATTCAAAGTATATTTCTACTGAATGTGTACTGCTTTCGCATCATCAAAAATCTTAAGTCAAACCATTTTAAGTAGGGAACCATCTGTATAACTATGCCATGTTGTGAGATTAAGAGAACAAAGGAATCCCTGATAAAATTACATAGTGGATTATTGCTTTCAACCAAACACACTTTTCCCCCTTGCTCCATATACAATAATGACAAAATATTTTTATTATATAGAAAGACAGCCATGCTCAAATATCACAAATATATCTTTGGACCAAAACTGAGCAAACACAAGGTAATGAACTGATGACTCCATGGAACCACAGAGCTCCAGGACCAGAAATTAGCGAAGACAATCAAGAAATCAAATCATGCACAAGATAACAGGACCAAAAGCAAGGCTCATAGGTAGAAACCAAACAAAAAATTTCTGAAAGGAAGGTGGGGAAAAAAGCAATTATCAATAGCTAGTTACTGATTATAGCAAACTGTCACTGCAGCTGAAGAAAGGGCAATATACACAAAACCTGAGTCATGCATATTTCTGATATTGCAATTAATACTTCAGCATGGAATCCTGAACCTTGACTGAAGGTATGGTAGATATGGGTAAAATCAACAAAAAATAGAGTTAGGGCCTGGCCGGTGTGAGCTGAACAGCTGGGCATCGACCCAGAAACCAAGAGGTCATGGGTTTGATTACTGGTTTCAGGCTCAATTCCAGTAGGGGGGTCGGTGCAGGAGACAGCCAATCAAAGTGACTCTCTCATCAATGTTTCTATTTCTCTATCCCTCTCCCTTCTTCTGTATCTAAAAATCAACTGAAACATATTTTTTTTAAAAAGTTACACCCTAGCTGGTTTGGCTCAACGGATAGAACGTTGACCTTCGAACTGAAGGGTCCTGGGTTCGATTATGGTGAAGAGCACGTGCCCGGGTTGCAGACTCGATTCACAGGAAGGGGCGTGCAGGAGGCAGCCGACCAAGGATTCTAGCTCATCACTGATGTTTCTATCTCTCTCTCTCTTCCTCTCTGAAATCAATAAAAATATATTTTTTCAAAAATAGAGTCAGGAGTGCCAGGGGCAGGGAGAGTGGCATACATGAAGGGCACCAAAAGAAGAAAAATACATTTCCCACTCAAGATGCAAATTGTAAACTAAAATTCTCAAGTGTACTTGAAAACAGAACTAAGAAAGATGGCCAAGAAATTCATCAATATCTGAAGATAAACTCACCACCCAATAAAATGAACTGGAAAGAAGTTTAAAATAAATGTTTGATTCTTTTTTTAAAATGTATTTTATTGATTTTTTACAGAAAGGAAGGGAGAGAGATAGAGAGTTAAAAACATCTATCAGCTGCCTCCTGCACACCCACTACTGGGGATGTGCCCACAACCAAGGTACATGCCCTTGCCCGGAATCGAACCTGGGACCCTTCAGTCCGCAGGCCGACGCTCTAGCCACGGAGCCAAACTGGTCAGGGCTGTTTGATTCTTAATGAGATAAAGAATCGATGAGTGAAAAAATAGATGAAAAGAAACAAGATAAATGGTTGTGAAAAGAATGAATTATAAACTTTCAGATATTATAAAGTATTAAAAAAGATAGTATTGCCCATTAGCTGAGCAACAGATATCCGAACTCTGGATAGATTTGGTTAACATGAGATACTTAAACCCATATCCAGAACCAAAACTCAATAGCATTAATTCCTAGACTATAACAACACACACACATAGAGTAAAGTGGATAAGAAAACTGATGAAACCAACCAGAATGCAGCACAATGAAGGAAAAATAGTTTATATAAACCCCAGCATAATATTAACAAATTTTAATCTCTGAACTTCAATTTCTCATTCTCTAAAATGGATATGCCATCACCTTAACAAAGTTGCTTAAAGAATTAAAAACCATATAACCTCCCCCCAAAAAAGAAAAGGCAAATGGCAGGCTTGAAAAAACAGCTTTCTCTAGAATCAAGGTTAATTTTTTTTTTAATGAAATTTGCCTCTTTAATTATAAAGTAACTACATCTACCATCCAGATAAATTCAGTAAACAATGTAGTTATTTGCATTTTCTAACTCCTATATTAGCTGAATAACTTAAGTAAATTACCTAAACCTTGGTACCTAAGAGGGAATGATGGAGATGTCTTTTGGAAGGTACTAAATTCTCAAAAATGCTAAGATCTACAAAAAAGTTTTGGTAATGGTCTTAAAGTGTTCTTATGTAAACATTTCAAATATTTTTTTAAACCTTTCTGATAGTGTATACTTCTCTGTCAAAAGAATTTATTGAAACAGTACCTCTTATTAGAAAGGCACTTGGATCACAAGTAATTAAGGACAATTTCTTCTTTGAAAATTCATGCTAAAATTCATAATTAATTGCTCTGCAATTTTTTAAAATATAAAGACATTGGCAATTTAACTAACCTAAATTTAAAATTTCTTTCACTATTCATCATTCTTAAGAAAATGGTTCCCTTTTCAACTGCTAAAAAAAAAAAAAAAAAGGAAAGGAATAGAGCTCAGGCTTCTTATATTTCAAATGGAATTGGGAGAGAGGTATTTAAGTAATGAAAACAGCCAAAATTTCCATGATACCTTCACTCCACAAAAAAGGCTTACCAAAAGCCCAATTAAAAACTCTCATACACACAAAAAATTAACTTACTTCCCAGGGCCTTATAGTACTGAATCATCTCTAAAAGTGAAAAGACAGGAGGATTATAGCTGTGCATGGCCAATTTGTCTTTTGAAGTCAAAGCATGTCTCCCGTTACCTTGCAGCAAGTCCATGTGATCTGCATATCAATATATTGTAGGGTTGCAGCATCTGAAACCCATACCAACCATTAAAAGGTGTTACCATTATTTTAATTAACAAGTTTGCCAACACATGAAGAACTTTGCAGTTTTATTCTAGAATTCTTTCTAAATTATCACAATCGAATTTTAAAGAAAATTTTAAAAAGCTAAGAACCAAGACTAAAAGTCATGTAATTCCAATTCTCTTTATGTTACCCTCCAGTAAAATAACTAGCTCTATAAAAATCCTTTTAAACAGAAAAGCAATATACCAGTAGTTGATTTAGAAAAAAAAATAATTTTTATAACTCAGTTTTCTACATTAGGGTCAAATGTTATAGTAGAGGAATGAAAGAAATGCCAAATCACACACTGTGTAATAGGAGTGCTGCCTGAAATATGTTAAGTACATTTTTAGTTGTTATAATTTAAAAACTATAAAAGATAAAAGTCTACAGAAGTGAATTAACTATCCTAAACTGATCTTTGTGAACTCACAAAGTATACTGACATAGTATGTTTGTGTACTCACATAGTATGAGTTTAATAAATGAAGCTCATTGAAGAACAGTAATACTTAGTTTCATTAATACATGATGGAAAATATATCTTAGGAACATATGTTGACCACGTGTGCACGCATGCAGAGTGTTCAAAGTTACTTTAAAATGTTAAAATAAGTAAGGCCCCTGTTATCCTTGATAAATGTCAGCTCATGCACTCATGCCCAATACACACTATTTTTCACAAAGCAGAGTCCCAGGAAAGGTAATTTTGAATCCATCAGCACCATGTAATGGTTACACATAACAAATCCTATTCAAGGTCAGAAGTTTAGAGGTTTTCAATATCAGCTTCATAATAATGCAGGCTTTATGTTAAATATTTTACAGGTTCAAAAACAATAGTCTTAGTAAAACAGTTTTCAGAAACAAAGACAGAATCATAAGAAAGTAATTAAAAGTTTGGCACATGAGAGAGAGGGCCATTTATAATAAACTGAACTATTTGTACAGCAGTTCACTTTTATATAGTTGTGCTGATATTTAGGCCAATTGTATTTCTTAATTAAGTTACAAAATTAAGTACTACAAGAGCTATGTTATTACCAATCTGACCATTTTTATGTATATATTTTCCAAGTGTAATAAAACTGTCCTTTTTATGAACCCTGACTATTTACTGAGATCTCCTCGCCATTCATTTTCACCAAGAGCAGAAAAATGGTGATTGTAGATTAGTACAGCAATTTAGATATTTGTTGTTCATGTCAAAGATGAATCTTGCAACTTTAACAGTTTTCTCTACATATTTTGAAAGAGAAATATCAAAGCAAACCAGCTTAACCTTCAGTCTTTTGTTAAAAGAATCTTTTTGATATGTGACCTCTGCTCAAAAAAATTACCTTTTAAAGTAAATAACTGTTTGATCAACATTAAATTCAAAATATTTAAGCTTTTAACATTATTAATGCATTAATATTTTCCTATATATCATCACAGAACCAGTTACCTCCAATTTTAAATGTATCATTAGTCATCAGTCTTCTTTCCATACATAGAAGGAGACTCTTAAAAGTTTCAAACTGCCCGGCTGGTGTGGCTCAATGGCTGAGTATCAACCTATGAACTAGCAGGTCATGGTTTGATTCCTGGTCAGGTCACATACCCAAATTGTGGGCTCAGTCCCCAGTGGGGTGTGTGCAGGAAGCAGCAGATTAATGATTCTCTCTCATCATTGATGTTTCTATCTCTTTCCCTCTCCCTTCCTCTCTGAAATAAATTTTAAAAAATGTGTGGGGGTTTTTTTAAGTTTAAAACCTAAGAAGAAAATAAAAAGGGGGCAAGAAACTAAGTGTGGTCTGATTAACCCAAGTAAAATAACTTTGGCTTTTCCACTTGAAACCACAGCACTTAAATTAGCCCTAAATAGCAGATCCACCAAAATTATGGCTTTTTTGGTAATTTTTTGTAATTACTATCATAAGCTTGAGAACAAAAATTGATTCCTAAACAATTTTGCTGCAAGATACCCATTAAGTATTTCACTGCAGATAGGTCTGGGTATGACTTTGAATTAATTTTTTTAAGAAATTATTTTCAGCCCTGACCGGTTTGGCTCAGTGGATAAAGCGTCGACCTGCGGACTGAAGGGTCCCGGGTTCGATTCCGGTCGGGGGCATGTACCTTGGTTGCGGGCACATCCCCAGTGAGGGGTGTGCAGGAGGCAGCTGGTCGATGTTTCTCTCTCATCGATGTTTCTGGCTCTCTATCCCTCTCCCTTCCTCTCTGTAAAAAATCAATAAAATATTTTTTAAAAGAAATTATTTTCAATATAAACTTTCTTGACACTTGAAAAAGATACTGTTGTAGAATTGACATCAACCCTATAATTACAGGATGACTACTATAACAAAGACTGATTTTTAAAAATTGAGGTGAGTTCAATTAACATGTTATTTTTGAAACCCAGGAATGTTTGAGACAGCAAACCTTCTGAAGTCAGTGCCATGAGAAAGGTAACAATATTTTTCCATAAAATTCCTTTATGGCATCATAGAGCTCTTACTATTCCTCAATACATCAGCTATGTTCTTTAACAACTTTACTGAGATCTAATTAACTTACCTTACACTTAAAGTATGTGAGTCAATGGCTTTTATTATATTCAGAGTTGTACAACTGTCACCACAATTTTAGAACATTTTCATTATCCCAAAAAAGAAACCCAGTACTCTTGAGCTGCCTCTCCCCTTATCCTCACAATTCTCCCCCAACCTCACACAATCTCTTCCCTACCCCTACCTTAGGCAGCCACTAACCTACTTTCTGTCTCTATGAATTTACCTATTCTGGACAGTTCATACAAATGGGATCATACAACATCTAGTACTTTGTGACTAGTTTCTTTCACTTAGACTAATCCTTTCTAGTTCATCCACATTGTAGCATATATCAGTACTTCATTTCTTTTTATTTCTGAATAATACTTCATTGTATAGATATAACATTTTATTTATCCGTTCATCCATTGATAGATATTTAGTTTGTTCCATTTTTTTTTGGCTATTATGAATGTTACTATGAACATTTATGTACAAGTTTTTATATGACCATGTATATTCTTAAATGAGAAATCATGAGCACTAAAAAAATCAAAACATATTTTGATAATATATGCAAAGAAGCCTCCAAAGTTTGCTAGTAAATAGGAAAGAATCAGGTTCCTTAAAAATAGCTTAAAAAAAAAAAAACTGGCATCCAAATGTGCAGTTTTAACTATAACTAATATGCTGAGGGCTCTAGTGGAAAAAGTGGACAACATGCAAGGACAGATAGGTAATGTTAGCAGAAAGATGGAAACTAAGAAAGAAGTAAACAGGACTATTAGAAATAAAAAACACTAACAGAAATGAAGACTGCCTTTGATGGGCTTATCAGCTGACTAGACACAGCTGAGGGGGGGGAAAAAAAAAGAAAATGAGTTTGAAGATATATCAATATGAACTTCCAAAACTGAAATACTAAGAGAAAAAATAAAAAAAATTAAAAAATGTCCAAGAACTGTGAAATGATTACAAAAGGTAAAATATATGCATAAGAGGAATACCATTCATATGAAATTCAAGAAAAGGCAACTTTTTCTATACTCATTTTTCTATTCTGATGAACTAATAAAATTTAGGAGTTAGATAAAATGTTATATGCCCACACAAGCAATCATAGTCTTCACAATGTAAAAATAGTAAAAACACATGGGGCTGATTCAGATTTTGACTAAATACCATTAAAATATTCACACACGCCTGGCCAGCGTGCCTCAGTGGTTGACGTCTACCTATGAACCAGGAGGTCACAGTTAGAATTCCAGTCAGAACATATGCCCAGGTTGTGGGCTTAATCTCCAGTAGGGGGTGTGCAGGAGGCAGCCAATCAATGATTCTTTCTCATCATTGATGTTTCTATCTCTCCCTCTCCCTCCCTAAAATCAATTAAGAATATATTTAAAAAGAAAGAAAAAAATGTTCACACATAAGAACAAGGTGGGTGGGCGGGTAGTGCCACATATTAAACTGTAAAACACAGTTCCCCTCCTCTCCCAAAAAGTTATGTTTCTGTATACATATATACACATACATATTCACTCATTTCAATACCATGCATTCATTCAATTAATCATTAAAGAGAAAACCATGAAATATAAAACAAGTTTAAGATTAAATCATAAATTAAAGAAGAGAGTAGTATCTTCAGAGGTTGAAATCAGAAAATTACAAAGGATCGAGCCAAAAAAAAAAAAAAAAAATACTGGATTACCTGGCTAACCAGTCAAATGATGTTCAAGTAGAAGTTTATTTTTATTGGTCTCTGATTCCGCTGTTCAGCAAGTATTTTGATCCTGAAGATTTAAAAAACAAAGTATGTTGAATTTCATTGCCCTTTCTTAGTATTATTGGTCACACACAAATTAACTTTTTCCCTAGACATATGAAACAAAACAAAAAGGGCTATTAAGAGGCCTCTTTGAAGAATTTTAGCTGGTGCCTTATTTTGCCATATATTACTGCTTCTGCTTAAAAACTCAGGGATGGCATATACAATATGTTTTGTCACGGTTTATAAAAATGGATAACACAAAGTGGAATGGAGGAGACCCAGTTCCAAGTCCTGAAATGTGATCAAACCAGATAGCTAATTTGAACTTGGGACATCCCCCCCTGTCCAAAAAGAGTATTTAACAAATAACAATTAAAGATACTTATTAATATCCTGGCAGAAACTAATACTTAAATACCCACAAGATGGATGGACAGACGAATGGGATGGATGGATAGACAGATGGACAGATGGATGGGGTAAGCAAGCAAGCAAGAAAAAAAAAACACCTGGATTTTTTCCCCCCACTAGGAAAGACTGCATTTGAGTCACCAACAGGAAATATTTTTAAATGAAAGACAGGAAAATATAAAAAAAAATGAACATCTAAATGGCAGGCTTTTGCACTAATGTGGAGGTGATTCTAGTGCACAAACAAGCGTCCAGCCGGTGTGGCTCAGTGGTAGAGCTTTGACCCATGAACCAAGAGGTCGCTGGTTCTATTCCTGGTCAGGGCACATGCCCGGGTTGTGGGCTCAGTCCCCAGTGTGGGGCAAACAGGAGGCAGCCAATCAATGATGTTTCTCTCTCATCAATGTTTGTCTTTCTGTCTCTCTCCCTTCCTTTAAAAAAATCAATAAAAACACATTTTTTAAATAAAATCAAAATTCACCATCTTATGAATGGCCAAATGTAACAATAAAGCAACAACAATCTGACTATCACTAACTCTAGTAGTAGCTATATCAAGACAACAACCATAACTAGCCCTAAAGTCAACAGCATGCATGATGGAATTGGCAGGTTTGTTGGGAAGGGATAGAAGAAGAAAATGAGATATTCGAAGCCATGGCAAATTCCCAACCACAATATAGCTATATGATGTGATGGGTCTGTTGTAATTTTGAAACCCAAATTAAAGGCAAGAAAATTAGGGGATGGAGGTGGGAAGCACATCATATGTGGTACACAAAGGAAAAAGAGGAGAATCCAGGTAGTATATCAGTGCCATTCAAATAAAAACAGCTGATATATCTACTAACACATCTATTTATAAGCACAGTATAGTCTCTAGGTTATAATTGAGAAATATGACAAAAACAAGCTGGTTCTTGGGATAAATCTCCCTATCCACAATAGTTGTTGGCATAATGGTTCGAACTTCGGAGTCCACCAGATCTAGACTCAACTCTCACTTACTAGCTAGGTACCTCTGGGTCAATTTAAGACTTCTTAGAGACTTAGATTTATCTTAAAATGGGAATTACACCAAAGAAGGCTCTTGTAAAGATAAAGTAGAAATGCTTAAAATTCCTTATTAGTACTTAATACATAAATGCTTAATAAAAGCTATCAGCCAAAACAAAAGATTACTTGACATGTAAGATTTTCCAAGCACACTGAAATGAAAAATAGGAAAAAACAATCATTCATTTTAGTTTTTAAATGAAATCAATGTGTTATGACTAATTTTTCTGATATCCAATTTAATTAGAGGGAGATGAAAGGGGGGGAAAGGCAAGTCAAACTTCTATAAAGAAAATCCAAGATTTCTGGCCCTGGTTTTAAATCAAGTATCACTTCAGAAATGGTTCTTTTGTTGATGCTCCTTTAATTGAGGGAAGGGGAAGAGTTTTGGGGTGAGCATAAGGCCTACAAAACAAGAGTGGTGGGTAGGAAAAAGAATTTGATTCAGTATATACCTAGTACCGTAACAACCAACCCAGGAAACAAGTACTGCTGCCTAGTGCGGAATGTTGGCAAACAGAGCCTACATTAACACTAAAGTATTATTGTACTGCTGGTGAGAACTATTTAAAGGAGTGCTGACCCACCCAATTTGTACCCCATAACCCTCATGTATCCAAAGAAACACCACCTACAAAATTCTCCACTCCCAGAAGTGTGCAGTGGGGGCTAGAGAGGTCCCCAAATCATAGATCTATGGATCTATGGTTTGCCCCAAGAACCTGCAAGAGCTAGGTCTAAAAAGTACATATTCTAGGATCTTGTAAAGTATCGAACTATTAGGAAAACTACATTTAACTTGTCTAGAACCAAGATTCTACAAAGGCAACAGCCCTAAAAAATTTCTTGAAACTGTATTTCTTACTTTTATCAAAAATAAGCTTAATTACTCTTACTCCTTTTTATAATTTAGACTTTAGTCAATCACACATACAAACATCAAATCACATTGAAACGAAAACTGAATGTCACATCCCAAAGAGGTATCTGAGAAGGTGAGGGGTGGACATTAATTTTTCTACTACAATTAGCAAAAAGGTTACTGATGAGATCCACATCATCAAAACCTGCATCACTAGAAAGCTAATGGAGGAGGGGGTCAAACTGAGCTTTGTTAATAGCTGGTCTGAGAAAATGTGCCTTGAGGCCAAAACAAAGACTTAAACTGGGGGAGGGGAGTTGACAGGTAGGAGAAAATCCAAACTATAAGGTGCTAATGCTTGGAAACAGAAATAGACAAAAAGAAGCCACTGAGTATTATAAACATGTCTTTCTTTTGCTGTTGAACATGGAAGGAGGCAAGGACTCTACTATTAATCATATTAAACTCATTGCTCTTTCCATGCTGCTACGGGCAATGTTCCTAGAGACTCCCTCCGAAGTCCCCTAAAATCGTAGAGATGGGGAAATCACGTCTTTGGGGAAAGCCAGCTGTTGCCCACTCATCTTCAAAGCACTACAGAATAAGTTTCTGCACCAATTAAATTTCAGGTTAAAGGTTACCTAATATTGGTGTAAATTAAATTTAACATTCTTTTGCAGTTGAGATTATTCGTCAAGCGATAAATATATCCTTTGTTAAAACCATAACAATATTTTTAACTTGCAACTACAACCAATTTGAAGCTATACTAAAAGGGGAAAAACAGATGTTAAGTTAATAATCACATGAAAATTTAGTATTATATGGAAAGGTATCACTTTTTTGAAACTAAATAAACTCAACTCAGTAAAAAGATTTTTTTTTTTTTACTATTTGACTTAATTCCACTAAAGACAGTGTGATGACAAGCCTTCTTAAATCCCATAATCTTTTTCACAAGGGGGGCAGGAATTATTTCAAATTACAGCATATGCATGTCTAATAAAGTAAGGACAGGGTCAAAAAAAACTGAAATGTATTACCCACTTATCATATGGTATATATTAAAAGGATCAAGCTGATTTATAATAATTTACTCTAGTCATGTAATAAATTATAATAAACATTTAGTCCTATCTGGAGTCCACCTGAAAATTTAACTGACGTAGTAAAAACAGAAACCTTGGTTTCAGAAAAGTCCTGCTTCTTGAAGTAACCTTGCATGAGACATTCAATTAAATGTTTGCTGTGTACCTATTAAATGCCAGATACTGCAGTGGCACTCAGAGTTATAAGCAAAATATGGTTCTTGCCATTAATTAGGAAAGAAGCAGGTATAAATAGCCACTATACTTCCCGAAATGAAAACTATGTTCATTCATTAAGCATTTGCTGAGCATGTACATGCTACACACTGTACCAGACACCAGGGATACAAGAACCAGAAGTTGAAGACAGAGTCCAATAATAATATTAAAGGAGGGAAGAGAGAACTGGATTGCTGTGTAACTTTACTGTAAAGAACTATTTAAATGTGAATGCAAGACAAATCCAAAACCATTTACCTCAACATAAAAGAGAGAATTATTGATAATATTTAAATGTACAGATAATTTCTGTAATTATTTTCCATAGTTATCATAACCAAAATGTCATTTGAATTTCTTTATAATGAAATGCAAAGAAGAAAGTAATTCTTATAAAAATGTTAGCCAATTGTGTAAAGATTACATGAGACATAGAAAACATTAATGGGGTATATATAACGAACATCTGCTGAAATGAGAGCTATTTTAACTCAACATATTCAGGAAATATGCTTACACAACGACACTATCCACTGATGAACAATGCCAGTAAATGTAACCATTCTGCATTTTTAAAATTACCTTGAGATTAAGGGGAAAACTAAAAAATCGGTTGGCAGACCAGTTTATTAACAGGCCCCACATCTTTGGCTGAGTTGTAGTTAGTAATGACATGGTTACTAAAACAGGCATGCAAGCAAGCCGCTTGCCGGTGCTTGTTCAGATTTCTCTCTCCCCCCTCTCTTGGAAAAACTGCATGTGGTGCTGCACGATCACACAAAATAAATACAGGAAGCCTGGGTGGGGAGGTGAGCGAAGCTCTGGGCTCCACCAGTGGAAGGCGTTCCACAAGAATTGCTACAGGGTCAAAAGTTTACAGTGGTTTCAATTTCACCTTTTAGCAGCCAATCAGGAAACAGAGACTGCTCGCTGACCCCTCAGGCTGCAAATGAACATTAACTCATTGGCTACCAGGATTGTACATATTCCTTTTCAGGGAAGGCTTTCCTTTTTCTTTCTTTTATTTGGGGAGGCACGGAAGGTGGGGACGGAAAGCAAAACACATTTTAAGTTCAAGGTGACAAAACCATGTATATTAAACAGGCATTTGAGGGGGAAAATAATTGAGTAGTTATCACCTTTCTCCTTGAAATCAGTTTCTTTATCCTGTAGTAGCTAACAAACCAACCATTAATGCTAGTATCAAGACAGTGAATTTAGGTAGGTTAAAGTGGCAGATGTATCTCCATGAGATTCTAAGAACAATTTAAAATATAATGAAAGATAATGGCTGGTTGTGTTTCTAGTAAATACTTAAAAACAACTCAAAAAATGAAGACACTTAAAGTATTTATCTACACTCCAATTTTTTATTTGCACAGATCCCCCCCCCCATCTCCTTTCCAAGACATTAATATAAACAGGCAACATGTCTACCAAAATGCAGATACAGCTTCTAAGGTTTAAGCTTTCTTTTCCTGTATCCTCTCCAAACACCAGTACCCAGGAATGACCCCCGCCACCATACATTAAACTCAAGAGTGAACCTTTGGAAACAGACACAACTGCTCTCTGATTTTTTTTTATGTAAATTTCTTCCAAATGCAGAAAACCTCAGTAAACTAATCCATTACTCTTTTCAACATTCTATACTTAACACTGAGCAAGGTTAAAATGAAGATCTATACACACCTTAACTATACTACATTTAAAAACTGAATTTCTTTACATGATAAAGTGAAATATCTGTATTAACTACCCAAAATAATCAGTTAAATCCTCAATAAGCAGACATGTGAACTTGTAGTTAGCATTATTTCTCATTAATGCAATTAGCAGGCTTATTTACTTAAATTTAAGGTTATATTTAGAAGCTGCTGTAGGCACTACCACTGCCTAAGAAAATTACTTCATGTAGGAAACTCATTTTCTTATCCAAACCAGCAAAGTAAGACACCACAGTTATTTCTGAACACCCAAAGATAACCTTTAAACAAAACTGCCTTACTTAACAACTGCTAAAGGATCCCCAAATAAATTCATAGTGTATAAAGTTTATATAGCAATTTAATGTCAGTTGTTAAGACAGTAAATTAAAAAACTTGATGCTGATATAGGTGTGTGGTTGTTTTTTTAAGTCACCATTAAAACAAGTAATTTTCTGGTTTAAAAAAAAAAAAAAACAACCTCCCAAACTGTCATGATTTAAGTTTATGCATATGTGTTAACAAAAAGTCTATACTTTTAAAATCTAGGTTTCTTAAACATGGCTTGCAGAAGCTTTTTTAATATAATACATTAAATTAGAGAAGTCATCTCTATATCTTCTTTTTACAAGATGGCCTCATTCTGAAAGAAAATGGATGCAATAAAATTTTATATCAAGTCAGCATGTTAGCAAGAAGCTTTTTTGTGTGTTCTGAATTTGATTAATACAAGCCAAGGTCACTTCCTGAAAGATGCCTACCATTGCAGCTGCAGGCAAACTAGACTCCAGCATAAGGCTGGGGGAAGGGAATGGGTGATGGCATTTATTAACACTGAGATAGGCTTCCATCTCCACCAGCAATATATAAGAAGGGGAGAACAGGAAGATCCCAGAATTCCTGGCATATAAAGATTAAAAATTTTCCCCTCCTTAATATTTAAGGAATTTAACTCAGTATAATACTCATGTCAAAATTCCGTCAAAGATATCTTCACTGCTACAATACATTAAAACATTTTACTTTATACAAATCATCTAATACCAGACACTATACAATTCAGCACAATACGACCTGTACTTGCTATGCAAAATGCCTACAAAGGCAAATACAGGCCCTTGAAGAAAACAGAATCAGATTCAATTTCTTTTAGCTAATGCCCAGGATGGCGGAAAAGTCATGAAAGTAGAAATCCAAGCCTATATTGCAAAATATTTGCGAAAGTTTTGTACTGAACACCAAAAAAATTAAGATAACCTAGGAATAAACTTAGCTAAGGAGGTAAAAGACCTGTACTTGGAAAACTAATGGACATTAAAAAAAAAAGAGATAAAGGAAGACATAAACAAATGGAAGAACATACCATGTTCATGGACTGGTAGAATCAGTATAATTAAAATGTCCATACTACCCAAAGCAATCTACAGATTCAATGCAATCCCCATTAAAATACCAAAGGCATTTTTCAAAGATCTAGAACAAACTCTCCAAAACTTCATCTGGAATAAAAAAAGACCCCGAATAGCCACAGCAATCCTGAGAAAGAAGAACAAAGTTTGAGGGATCACAATACCAGATATCAAGCACCATCCCTTGATTATGGTATTGTTTTTATCCTTGCATGAGTAATTTATTTCTTTTCAATATACTTTTGAATAATTTAAGGATGTGTTAGGCTGTTTGTTAAAATTCTTTTATTCAAAATTTAATATTTCTAACACACTTTTTAATGGTGCCCAAGACTCTAATTACAACCAATTGTAAACCTCCTTCTGTCTTGACCCATCATTAGACCCTTATCACCAAGGTTATAGATCAAGCAAGACATGGATGGGTGTCCTAAAAGATAAAAACATCGTTTATGAAATGCTGATGGTCGTATCAGTATAAAATACCCAAAAAGGTGGCAAGAAAGATTAAGATACCCAAATAGATTGAATGCAGGGCCAAATTGTAGGTGAATTCATCTTAGGGAACTGGCTGTAGGTGGACATATCTAAAACTCATGAACATTGAAGGAAAATAGAAAAAATATATAATACTGTGTTAAGGTGATGGAATTTAGAAAAAAAGTTAATGCATTTTTATTGATTTCAGAGAGGAAGGGAGAGGAAGAGAAAGATAGAAACATCAATGATGAGAGAGAATCATTGATTAACTACCTCCTGCAGGCCCCACACTGGGGATCGAGCCCAAAACCCAGGCATGTGCCCTGACCAAGAATTGAACCGTGACCCCTGGTTCATAGGTTGACACCCAACCACTGAGCCACACCGGTCGGGCCACAAGCTAATTTTTAAGTTGATAATTTTGTATGGTCCCCGAATGATGCTATAAATATCCAAATGGCCCTTGGCAGAAAAAGGGTTCCCCACCTCTGCAGGCCTGTGTCTTCATAATTTTCTCTCTTTGTATTTTATTTATTGTTGCTGTTTGTTTGGTGCTAGAGGGCTGAGGGGTGTGGAGGTAGACAAGGCACCAATGAGCAATGTCATCCTGACTATACATTGTGTAAGGTCTGCCATCATTTACAATTTTAAACTATTTTTCAACCTGAGATACTGTCTATTGACTCTCCACCCTGATAGATGAGGAAATTAGCCTAAAATGATTTAAAGAGACACTGCATATCGATGGCATGCTTACACACTGGGGGCAGGACTCCTGAATCTGTTTTTCTGACAAAACTACTGCTGCTGCCTTCAAAATTGTATAACTGCAGCCAGCATCTATCTTGATTTTGCTTTCTATGAAAACAAAGAAATAAGGCACCAATCACCATAACAAGGAATTTTTCCTTTTCTTTTGTCAAGCATGTTTTATGAGGGCGAAGAAGTGGCTCTGTGGAGGATAGAAATAATTCCCAGAAAAACCGTGATTCTATTCAGTTACAGTCTTTGTAGGCATATATATGAACCTGCATGAAAAACTATAATGCCCAATTGAGTGAAAAAACACACCCACTAACTAGAAATTTAAGGAATAGACTGGCTTGATCCAATTTGACCAAGTTTTATTGAACTTCTACGAGGCACAACTTTGAATCCAAGGCATTGAGGGGATTACAGAAGCGAGTAAATACCAGGATAGGGGAAGGGAATTCAAGAACTTGAGGGCAGGCACTGTGGTCCAGGCCGGCTTGACAATCTACAGAGAAACTGTTCCTGAGTGAAGGCCTGAGGACCAGGTGCCTCTGATGGTACCTGAATATTTAAGCACAAACTTCGCCATATGACTGAAAGCCCAATGATGAGGAAGCAATGAGTGTCTTTATTTGAAATTTTCCCATTAGCTTTTTTATTTTATATCCTCATGTGAGGATATTTTTTCCATTGATTTTTTTTTTTTTTTTTTGGGGGGGGGAGGGGGGGGGGGGGGGGTCAATTGGGGAAAAAGGAGACATATGTAAAACTTTAGACAATAAAAATATATATATAAAAAAATGTTTGGTACTGAAATTTAATTTTCCTCTCACCAACATTAACATAAATATACTTTGTCTAAAAAAAAAAAACAAACATCAAAATAGACATTATCAGTAAGCAACACAAACCATCTCCCTGAATAATTAATAACAGCAAGTTATTCTTAAACCATGATACTCCATTTGGCACAGTGGTTAGAGTGTTGGCCGACGAATTGAAGGGTCTCAGACTCGATTCCCATCAAGGACACCTACCTCAGTTGCAGGTTCGATCCTGGCCCTGATTGGGGCGTGTGTGGGAGGCAACCAATCAATGTGTCTCACATTGATGTTTTCTCTCTCTCTCTCTCTCTCTCTCTCTCTCTCCCCCCCTCTTGCTTCCACTCTCTCTAAAAATCAATGGAAAAAATATCCTGGGGTAAGGCTTAAAAAAAAAAAAAGAAAAATAAGATTTAATTGAACAGTTGCTAGATGCAGCTAGGAAACCATACTGAGTCTCTGACCTGTCCTCCTTGTGGTTCTATTTAGATTTCAACTAATTAGCTAAAATATTAGGTAGAACCAGAAAATCTATATGCTCTTTATAATTTTCTATATGTAACCTTAGATAAATTAGATTGATTTTGTGTGCCTCATTTTTTCCTATCTACCAGATCAGAGTTATTCTTAAACCATGATATTCCACAGAAATATGGAATCAGCAAAGCACCTCTGTGTTTTTAACAGTTGTTTAATAACACAAAACCAGGCCTTTTTTGCCTGGCTGGTGTGGCTCAATGGTTGAGTGTCAACCTATGAACCATTCCCCGTCAGGACACATGCCCAGGTTGCAGGCTCAATCCCCAGTGGGGAGGGCGTGTAGGAGGCAGCGGATCAATGATTCTCTCTCATCTTTGATGTTTCTATCTCTCTCTCCCTCCCTCTCCCTTCCTCTCTGAAATAAATAATATATATATATATTTTTTAAATAGGCCTTTCTTTTTCAATTGTCATATTTCTATTTTCTATATAAATTCAGAATATAATTTGTCACTCCCATATGCTCCCATCTTTTTATTATGATTGAAGTTTGAAGGTTCAATTACTTCAACAAAAACAAACAAAACTGGATACTGGAAGCTCATGTTTGAAGTCTTTTACCTTTCAATGAATTGCAGGAAAGGGTATATTTAATGGGCACATAGCTTTCTGTATATGTCAAGGGCTTTTTAAAAAATCATTTTAGGAAAAGAAAGGATACCAAGTAGAAAGTACTGTGAGAAGTCCCTAAATTCAGAGAATCTGGTGGCTGGCATAGGAAGATATCCAGAAGAATTCAACAAGACCTTTTCACATACCTTTGAGATGGGATGAACTCTAAAAATGTGCAGAGTAAAATTTAAATTATTTATTTATACTCCTTCTCCCTAGGACACATTGTGAGGCACTGAGGGGGAGTTTAAATTTTTTCTCAATTTCTCCTAGCCTCTATATTCTTTTTCTCCATCACATGAATTATTCCAAAAATAACTCAGAACAAAGCACAGAGATAAGCAGTGGCTAGCTAGGTTCTTGCCATAGACCAGGTTATGGAAGTTACAATGATTCCTGCCATCTCTTACTAAATCATTCTCTCCCCTATTTCATCCAAGCACCCAATGTGTTCCTCACTTGACAAACAAGGCAAACTAAATCAGGGCCGTGGCAGCTAGTTGCCTGGTTTTCTTCCTGTACCAGTGCAGCCTCTGTGCCAAACACACAACCAGAAAGGAAACACTGACTATAAAAAAAAGCAAACAAAACAATGGCCAGCGTGTCTTCTTGCTCTGTCCAAGTACTTCACAGGCATAAGCTTAAGAATCACTCTGTTAAAAATTACTCTTAAAAAAAAAAAGATTTAAATATTTTCTATGGCATCAAATTGGGTAGGTTGGCTATGCCATAACTGAAAACTTCTGTTTAAAAAAATACAAAGTACTATACCATATAAAATGGTATTATTAACCAGTAATAATGTAACTATGCCATATGCTTACTCTTTTAAAAGCACATTAGTCTAAGCCTCAACCATATCTCTCAAGTGAAAAAGCTGATAGGTTGTCATTACAATGCCTGGCACAAAGTAACAATAAGTGTAAATCATCCATTCATTTCATAAACATTTGCTAAAATTATACCCTAGTCTACAGCACTGCTGTTCCAGGTTTTGTGCAAAGGTAAACAAGACATAGGTCCTCACAACAGAAGTGGCAAATGAAGGTGCTCAGAGAAGTTAAAAAAGACCTAAAAAAAGACCTAAGTACATGCCTTTGAGATTAAATAAACCCTAAAAAATGGATAGGTTTGAAAGATAAAATGATGGGTCTTACATTTTACTGGATATTAGCAAACAACAAACAGATAAACGAGGTATTTCCAGAATGTGGTAAATGCCATAAAGAAAATAAATAGGGTGAATGATATAGGTAGGAAGAGGAAAGTAATTTCAGCTCAGGAAAGGGCTGAGGATGCAACATTTAATCTGAGAGCTGAAAGGAAACCATGCAAAGAGGGTTCCAGGCAGAGAGCACTGTATATGATAACACTAATAAATCACTGAATAATTATAATTAGTTAATTTCATTATCTATTTTATTATCATTTAGTCTGACAGTCATAACCTTCTTCCCACTTCTACTCTGGGACCCACACTGTACCAATGTGAACATGAAAAGTGTGTGCTAACCTGCTTTAAAAGTAATATGCTTCATTTTAAAACTTAAGTTTAATAAAGTCAATAAAAAAACCATATTTAAAGCCAGTACACAAGATATAGCTTTCTGGGATTAGTAAAAACAAAGCTTATTCAATAAATTTGGAGGGAAACAGCAGACTCATATTCCAGCTGCCCTAACCAACACCACCCATTTCTTCCTCTATAAAATAAGGATAATATCTCTTTTCCTACCTATTTCAAATGGCAGTTATGAAGACTGAAGGACTGATAGCCTTGCTGCCACCAACACTGCCAGGAAATGCCTGACAACTGGTGCAAAAATCATACAGCCCATCCACTCATTAACAGAGACTCGCAGGGCCTCACACTTGCGTTTATTTCTTATTATTCCCACCCAGCTTATTAGAATTGTGTGCGTCTGATTTCCCAACCTCACAGCAAATTAGAAAGGAGGACACTATTAGAAGCAAAGCATTGACAAAAGCAAGAAAGTATAACTAACTGGCTGGCAAACAACAGCAAAGGAAACTAGAAAAAATAAAAAAATTTAAAAATTTAAAAAAATAAAAATAAAATAAAATAAAAAGCAAACAGAGCCCTGGCTGGTTTGGCTCAGTGGATAGAGCGTCGGCCTGTGGACTGAAGGGTCCCGGGTTTGATTCCGGTCAAGGGCATGTACCTTGGTTGCGGGCACATCCCCAGTGGGAGGTGTGCAGGAGGCGGCTGATCAATGTTTCTCTCTCATCGATGTTTCTAACTCTCTATCCCTCTCCCTTCCTCTCTGTAAAAAATCAATAAAATGTATTTTTTTTAAAAAAAGGCAAACAGAAAAACTATTAAAATTAATGTGGTCTAGACTAGTGTCTTTCAGCCTAAAGAGAAATAATCCTGTTTAATTCAGGAGGTATAAAACGTGTCACCCACAGCAAAAAAAAAAAAAAAAGCAATAATAATGCTCTTAATGTCCTGAATCATTAAGAAAAGATTAAATACACATAAGCACACAGCTTGAAATGAAGTTTAAGTAACCTAAATATTTTCATTTTTATTTCGGAGGGTTCGTTTTTTTACAAGTGTTGTGACTTAATAGTTGTTTTTTGGCTATGCACAGCAACCATCACTAAAAGCTTCTCTGCGCCTTTGTTCTCTAGTCCCAGCCACTCCCCAGTGTGGTGCTTAGAAGCAATAGAACGGTCACGAGGCAAGCAACAAAGGTTAGAAAACCATGGGACTTAGATGATCAATAGTGGGGGTTCCGTTAAAGCAAGAAAGGGCTTTTCCTGAGTACAACAAAATCTAGAAGTCTAAAAAAACCAATACATTTAAAATTAGCATATTTTTGTAGATTCCATATACAAAAAAATAATAAAGTTAAACATTAACTGGACAAATCTGGTATAATATGAGCATCATAATAATGGATTATAATCTACTGGTAAAGGATTATAATCTACTGGAAAAAATAAAAATTCATGGATCCAAAATAAATATGAAAATATATATATACAAAGGGAAAGCTCTTCCTTATAGTAGAAAGCCAACTAATAAATATGGAAGGAATAATGGAACTAGCAAGTCACCATTTGGCAAAATCACAATAATTTATTCAGGGAACAAAAATCATCCATGGAAGCTAAAACTAGTGGGTATAAGTTTAAAGTAGAGGATATTTTCCTAATTACAGATTCAAAACCTCTACAACCCACAGGAAACTACAGTATCTCCCAACAAGTAATCTTACAATGGAGAAAGTAGCAGATGCCACCTCAAGTAAATGGTCAATAATGGAACTATTCAGAGATATGTGCCTCCTGGTTGGATGCAGTGTGAGCACATCACTTCTATGGTATTACTTCCCCAAAAGTGCAGAGCCTGAATTTAGACATGAGGAAATACCACACTAGCACAAACTGAGGGACTTACATAAAATAACTGATCTACAATCTACAAAAGTATCAATGTCATGAAACACAAAGATCAGAAATTGTCCCAGATTAAAGATGACTAAAAAGATAACAACTGAATGCCTTCGATCTTGGATTTTCCTTCCCTTTAAGTGGTATTATTAGAATAATTGATGAAATCTGAATAAGGTCAATAGAAATTATTGTATCAACAGTAATTTAATGATTTTTATAATTGTAATGTAATAATATAAAAGAATCCCTTGTTTTCAGGAAACATATACTAAAGTATTTAGGAGCAAAAGGGCAACACGTCTGCAACTTACTCTTTAGTGGTTCAGAAAAAATAAATATATTTTTAAATGATTTGCAACTTACTTTTTAATGGTTCAGAAAAAATAAATATATTTTTTTTAAATATATTTTATTGAATTTTTACAGAGAAGAAGGGAG
>NW_005355881.1:1420169-1426207 GCF_000412655.1 Myotis brandtii | reverse complement strand
TGTGCCCGCAACCCAGGTACATGCCCTTGACCGGAATCGAACCTGGGACCCTTGAGTCCGCAGGCTGACGCTCTATCCACTGAGCCAAACTGGTTCGGCAGAAAAAATAAATGTATTTTTAAATGACAGAAGAAAACAAATGTAGTAAAATGTTAACATCTGAAGAATATGAGTGAAGAATTCTTCATATTAGTCTTGCAACTTTTCTATAAGTCCCAAATTAAGGAAAAGTAAAAAATAATTTAAAAGGTAAGTAACAGACTGGGAGAAAACATCTGCAGTATATAAACAGACAAAGAATAAAAACCCAAAATACATAGGAGCACTTACAAATTAGTAAGAAAAAGAGGAACAATGAGAAAAGAATCAGAATAGGCAGTCCAATAGTACAAATGGCCAATTAATACATGAAAATATGCACAACTCTTCCAAAAGTTAGGGAAATGCAAAATAAAAACAATGAAAAATAAAGGAACCAGTTGGAGGGGCAGGGGACTTTTAAGCATGTATCCTTTAGGCTCAACAAGCCCATGTCTAAGAATATAGCACAAATACATAAAGATATCAAAGATATGTATAAGGGCCCTAACTGGTTTAGCTCAGTGGATAGAGCGCCGGCCTGTGGACTGAAGGGTCCCAGTTCAATTCCGGTCAAGGGCATGTACCTTGGTTGAGGGCACATCTCATCGATGTTTCTAACTCTCTATCCCTTTCCCTTCCTCTCTGTGAAAAACCAATAAAATATATATTTTTTTAAAAGATACGTATAAGGATATCCTATCTAATAAAGAAGAATATGAAAACTGACCATCACTTTGCGACAAAGATGTTGGCGCCCACAGCCAATAAGGAGGGAATATGCAAATTGACGCAACAAATATGGCGGCAGCCAGGCTGGGATGCTTGCATCATCGCCATGGCGACAACGCAGGCGTTCTGTCCTGCCCCAGCCGCTCTGGGCCTCTGGGCAGCACGCGAAAGCAGAAAGGCAGCCAGGGGAAGGAAGGCCTATTCTTGCACGAATCTTCATGCATCGGGCTTCTAGTTCAATATAACAGTCTATAAGAGAGCAAAAAAGGGAGAAGGAACCTACTAATTAGCATCAATGGGGAACTCAAACTTCATGAGTTTCTTA
The DNA here is from genome assembly GCF_000412655.1 of Myotis brandtii. Lineage (NCBI taxonomy): Eukaryota > Metazoa > Chordata > Mammalia > Chiroptera > Vespertilionidae > Myotis > Myotis brandtii. The sequence continues at coordinate 1,425,072 of NW_005355881.1, read as the reverse complement.
AGGTGAGAGTTTCTAGTATGTTCTGTTCATTGATATTTCTCCCCCATAACTGGCACCTGACAGGTATTCAATAAATAGTTGCTGAATTAATGGATAAATGGTTAAAGAAAGGACATCTAAAAATTGTATATTATATAGCCACTGAAAAGAATGCAGATCTATATATACAATCACCTAAAAAGATGTCCATGAAACAACTGAAAAAAAAACTCACAAGCAACATCCTATATAATAAAAGCCTAATAAGCAAATTGTCCCCTCGGGCGGTCGTTCGACCGGGAGTTCGAACAGAGTTTGACTGCTCACTATGACGTGCGCTGACCACCAATGGGCGGCACGGAACATGGCAGGCGTTGGCAACATGGCGCAGGCAGCAATGGAGGCGCTGCCAGCCCCAACGAGAGCGGGACCGCGGTGGGATGGCGGAGCAGGTGAGCAGGCAGCACCAGGCCAAGGCCGGTGGGAGCAGGGGCCTGACTGCCCTGCAGACAGTAACCAGCAGCAACGGCAGGGGGTGGGGCTGCCACCCAGCTCCCAGGCGCTGAGGGAGCCAGGTGGGGGGCCTGGCCCCAATCGATCACCCTGCAGGCAGGATGGTAGAGCAGGAGAGAGAGCAGCGCAAGGCCAAGGCGGGGTGCCAGGCGGGGCGGCGGTGCAGCGGGGCGGTGAGGCAGCGAGGCTGTGAGGCTGGGGGGCATGAGCCCAATCTCCACAGGCCACCCTGAGGGATCCCAGGGGCCTCTAGTATAAGATGATCGTTTTAAAGTGTGAGAACATGTTTACATAAATATATTTGCCTAGCCCTGGCTGGCATGGCTCAGTTGGTTGGGCATTACCCCGAGCACCAAAAGGTTGCAGATTCAATTCCCGATCAGGGCACATACCAGGGTTGTGGGCTCAATCCTGGTAGGGGGCGTGTAGGAGGCAGCCAATCAACATTCTGCTCTCATATCAATATTTCTTTCTCCCTCTCTCTAAATCAATAAAAATATTATCTATACATATATACACACACACACACATATATATGCCTATACTTAAAGAAAAGTAAGAAAAGTAGAAAAAGGTAGATACAATTCTGATGGACAATTAAATTGAGGGAATGCTTGTTATTGGTGTAGGAGGCAGCCAATCAACATTCTGCTCTCATATCAATATTTCTTTCTCCCTCTCTCTAAATCAATAAAAATATTATCTATACATATATACACACACACACACATATATATGCCTATACTTAAAGAAAAGTAAGAAAAGTAGAAAAAGGTATATACAATTCTGATGGACAATTAAATTGAGGGAATGCTTGTTTTTTTTCTTTTTTTTTTTTTTTTTACTCTGCGGCCGCAGCGGCCTGCGCTCACTCGACCGCCTCCCACCCTGCCCCGTGGCTGCCTCGCCTCCCTTCCTCTGTTATTGTACTTTTTAAAGAGGTGAGATTACAAGTAACTTTGTTATCAGTGTTTTTAAATAAAAATTTAAAGATGACACTAAAATATTTTAAGGTCTACAAAACATAAAACTTCTTAATATAATATAAAAAGAACAGATTAGGTAAAACAATTAGGTCAGAGTCTTAAAAACCTTTAATGCCTATTCTACTTCCCGGAGTCTATCAAAAGGGAAGTATTAGAAATGCAGACAAAGCTTATGGTGACACCAGCATTACTCTTAACAATTATAAAAGAGAAGTAGCCTTTAAAATATTATTAAAGTTTTGCACAATTACATAAAAGCAAAATGCAGAAAAATATAGAAAATATACATGTGGAAAAGAGAAGAAAAATTCAGGAAATGCACCAAATTTTAATCCCCAATTTCCCACTATAAAAGTGTTGTAATTTCGCCCTACCTGGTTTGGCTCAGTGGACAGAGCGTCAGCCTACGGACTGAAGAGTCCCAGGTTCGATTCCAGTCAAGGGCACATGCCCAGGTTGTGGGCTCGATCCCCAGTAGGGGGCATGCAAGAGGCAGCCAATCAATGATTCTCTCTCATCACTGATGTTTCTATCTCTCTCTACCTCTCCCTTCCTCTCTGAGATCAATAAAAATATATATTTTTTAAAAGTGTTGTAATTTATTTATATATAAACATTCCTAAACTTAATTTTACATTTGAAATACAAAATCTTAAAACTCCTTACCTAAATTAGATCTTAAGCCCAACTTCTGGCCCTCATTTGCCAATTAAAAAAAAAAAATCAAGACAAGTCAAAGACTGGGAGAAAATATTTGCACAATACTACTACATACCTGATAAAGGACTTGTACCCAAAAAACAAAAAACAAAAAAATTCTTAAATAACAGCAAGAAATAACATAAAACAAACTACCCAATTAAAAAATGACAAAAGAATGGCTAAAATCTAAAACATCAACAATATCGAATGTTAAGAGTTGTAAGCAACAGGAACTCTCATTTCTGAGGGAAATGCAAAATGGTACATTCACACTTTAGAAGACAGTTTGATGATTTCTTACAAAGCTAAACTATGCTTAACATATAATTCAACAATCACACTCCTAGATGTTCACCCAATTAAGCTGAAAACATGTCCACACAAAAACCTACACACAAATGTTTAACAGATTATTAACTGTATTAATTTTTGTTGTTGTTAATTTTCACCCAAGGATATTTTTTCCTTAGTTTTTTAGAGTGGAAGGAGGGAGGAAAGGGTGGGGGGAGAGAGAGACACACATCAATCTGTTGCCTTCCGAATGCCTCCAGTTGGAGATCAAACCTGCAACCCAGGTACATGGCTCCTGACCCGAAATCGAACTCACCACACTTTGGTGTGCAGGCCAATGTTCTAACCACTAAAACACACTGGCCAGGGCCTTAATTTTTATTTTATTTTTATTTTTTTATTTTTTTACAGAGGGAGGAAAGGAGAGAAACTAAGAGAGAAAGAAACACCAATGTGAGAGAGAAACATTAATAGGTTGCCTCCCGTTACGACACGATCAGGGATCAAACCCAAAACCTAGATATGTTCCCTGACCTGGAATCGAACCTGAGACCTTCCAGTGCATGGGATGACACTCTAACCAACTGAGCCACACTGGCCAGGGCAAAGTATTAATTTTTTAAATCATAAGAACTGAAAAAACCCTACTTTATCAAGTGAATAGCTAACACAAATTAAGTACTAATCAAGTTTTGTAATATGTTCTTTTATAACTCAGTTGTATAAAACTCAAATAAAATAAGGCTGCAGAATGTCTACCATATGCTCACTTCTATGATGTTATCCAATGTTCTCAAAAAAAAAGAAAAGAAAAGAAAAGAAAGTAACATGGAAATTCTTCATTGCAGACTTAATGCAACATATGGTCATTAATCCAAATATGCTGGTTCTCAATGATAAATTTAAACGTAATTCAATATGTAAATTTTTTATTTAAAATCCTCATACAACTGTCCTAAGTCTTTGCAGTATCATCTGCATAAAAATAATAATAATAATTTTAAAGGTTTTTTTCTACCAATTCAAATACATCAGCCTGGCCAGCATCGCTCAGTGGTTGAACATCAACCTATGAACCAGGAGGTCACACTTGATCCCCAGTGTGGGGTGTGCAGGAGGCAACAGATCAATGATTCTCTTTCATCACTGATGTTTCTATCTCTCTTTCCCTCTCCCTTCCTCTCTGAAATAAATAAAATATTTTTAAAACATAACAAAATAAATACATCAAACGCCTATTACGTATCAAGCTGAATACGTTGTAATGATAGTTTTGTCTTGTCAAGGAAATTAATCTTATTTTCCAATGAAAATCTCTTCTGATAAACTTGTTTTGAGGGCTGTTAAGTAGTATACAAATTTCAGATACATATTACCAAAACAGAATTACAGACTGTCAGTGATTCACACAAAAAATCTCAGAACTACCTTACCAAGAAAAATTTAACTTGTAGAATTATGTATTTTATTTTATTAAATCCAGAAAGCACAAATAAGGAGCTAAATTAATCAGGGAAGAAAATATTTTAAACCACTCCCATTGAGAACCCAAAATAGCTGAGTAGATTCACACAGAAGGAAAGCAATACTTTGATAATTCCTAATAATGACAAAGCCATAAGTACCAAGCGAGCACTTAAGGTACTGCTATTTATTACATGAATATCTTTTCAGTCACATTCATAAATAGGAAACAACACAAATCTTAGGTATGGAGAGTGGCTACAGCATTTGGACAGGATCAAGCCGTGGACTGACTTGTGGCAAAGCCACATACAAGTCCCAGCTTGGAGGGCAAAGCCCTCCCAGCACAATTATAGCCAAAAGGATATGGTTGTAAGCTTGACCTTATAGTCCGACCCTGCAGTCCTAGGTAGCTAAGGGATGTGGGCTGCTTGACTAATTTCCCTTGTGATGAAGTATTTACAACTTTAACTTTAACGTCACACGCTCTTCAAACTCAAGAGCAAACATATAACTGACCACATCCGAAAACAGGTTCAGGTAAGAATATTCTTACTCTGTTTAGAGTTTGTCCTTGTGATTTATTAATAGTCATCGCAAATGCTGGCATCGCAGGAAACTGTCTTGGAATTAATTTAAATGGGAGGCCAGTGTCAGACGGGGACAAATCAATTCTTGGAATCAGAACCACCTCTCCTTCCGCGGATCATGTTAATACTTCAGCTTCGACTATGTTAGGTCACAATCTTTTCTGCCAATAGTTGGTCTTCAGATATATTCTGTCAATGCCACTTTCTTTCAGTTTCAGAATGTCAACAAAAACAACCAAATTCACAATCGACAATAACAGATCAAAACACACGTGCGATTGGCACCAGCGAGAGCTTTTTATGTATCGCACATGCATAAGTCAACGAACGTTTATTTTTAAACTAGAGGCCCGGTGCACAAAAATTTGTGCAGGGGGG
>NW_005355881.1:1390050-1418861 GCF_000412655.1 Myotis brandtii | reverse complement strand
GTTTGCTTCAGTGCATGGCTGCCGGCCACCATCTTGGCTGACAGTTAATTTGCATAAGGATATGCTGATTAGCCAATGGGAAGGGTAGCGGTCGTACGCTAATTACCATGTTTCTCTTTTATTAGTGTAGATTGCCACTGCATGTCATATGTACGGGCCTGTCGGTCGGTCAGACTTACATACAGTCGGTCACTTAGCCTTTTATATATATAGACTAGTGGCCCGGTGCACAGATTCATGCACATTGAAAGGAAAATAATTAGAATACTTTCATATTGCTATTTGCCCTTTCTCCCTCAGTGCCTGGGAGCCGGGCGGCGGCCCTGCCCCCTGCAGCCGCTGCTAGTCGCCGACTGTAGGGCAATCGGCAGGGCGATTGGCCCCCGCCACCACCACTGGTCACTGTCTGCGGGGCGATGAGGCCCCCACCTTGGCCTGGCGCCGCCCGCTCACCTGCTCCCCCATCCCGCCGAGGTCCTGCTCTCATCAGGGCCCATCGGGGCTGGCAGCGCCTCCACTGCTGCCCGCTGCCAGCACCGCGTCACCAACGACCGCCATGCTCTGCGCCGCCCCCTGGTGGTCAGTGCACGTCGTAGCGAGTGGTTGAACTCCGTCTCCCGGTTGAACTCCTGATCAAAGGACCACCCGAGGAGACAATTTGCATATTAGACTTTTATTATATAGGCGGATACCTCTGTCATTCCATCTTATCATTAGCTTTTAATAACTCTCAAATCTATCCATTTCTTTCTAACCCCATTACAACTACCCTTTAGTAGTTCAGGTACTACGTTTTCCCTGTATTACTCCAAAAGTCTACCTTTATTCTCCACTTAATCCTTAGCTGAATCAGGGCAATCTTTCCATGCCCTTACTTAAACTCTTCCATGCATATAAACTTCAAATTCCCTTCTCAGTTCATTTCTAAAGACCTCTTTCTTGTTTCTAAGGGTTCAGCCACACTAAATATTTTACCATTTCCCACAGGACACCCCAACTGTTCCAAGTCTTTCACACAAGCTGCTCTCTAGGTCAGGATGCTACTCTACTGACCCACCACTCACCTCCAATTTATAACTTTAACATCCCTCCTCCTGAAAGCTTACCCAGATGCTTCAACTCTGTGTCTTCCAGTCCACCCTCCCAATCCCAACTTAGGTTATACACTCCTCCAATGAGCTCAATAACTAATACCTTTAAGCATTCCTATTTTGCTGAGCACTTGCTAACTGTCTCTCATTCTTCTCCCTCTTGAAGGAAGAGTCAAAGGCTCTGTATTGTTTTAACCACAGTGCCTACCACACAGCAGCCACATAAATTTTTGGTAGATTAAATAAAAAGAAGATTCATACAGGTATGAATATGCTCAGTGATCTTAGAGAAGAGACTCATCCCCCCAAAAGAGGTCAAAACATCTGAAAGTTGCTTACCAATACACTTATCTCATTTGATTGCATTTTGCTTTACTGTGCCTCACAAATGTTTGCTCTTTTTACAAATTGAAGGCAAGAATCTCTACCAGCAAAAAGATTACAATTTGCTTTACAGTGGTGGTCAAGAACCAAACCTCCAATATCTCTGAGGTACACTTGTATATAAGAAGGTTTTACATAAAATCCCATAATATTTGAAAAATTCTCTAAAGATATTCTATTATTAGACATAGATAATCTTTTTGGTTACAAACACAAAGGAAAATAAAGTGAAACACTATTGAAAAACAGAAATAAGTCTGCCATCAAATAATTTGTGGCAATTATATAAAATCTCCTGGACTCAAGAGGTTAAAATATAATTAAATGATACCAACATAGCTATTATAGTTTTCTGGAAAAAACACACAAACATAGCTATAATAGTTTTCTGGAATTTAAAACACACACACACACACACACACACACACACACACAACACACACACACACACACACACACAACACACACACACACACACACACACACACACACACACACACACTTATGACTTAATGTCATGCTATGAAACACCAAATGCCTTCAGTTTTGTGTTTCAGGAATGATTTTTGGAATTCTGCCCAATACAGAGGAGAAAACCTCTGGCTCCTGCCCAGAAAAGATGAAATCGTATATAATATGGTAGAAATAAGTGGAAAATAAGAAGGCAGTATAGTAAAGATTACAAACTTCAGATACAGATAAGACTAGTCCATCCAGCTGAGGGCCTCATCCTAAAATGGACATAAAAAATATCTTATGGGGTATTACTTAATAAACTAAAAAAACAAAAAACCTATGTGTGTTAAAATATGCATGCAAGTGGGTATGAAAAGATACAATACCAAACCACAAATACCTTTCGCTTTTTGCTCATATATTCTATATAGTGTAAACTTCTTTAAAACTCCTAATATTATTTTTTCCTAATACAAAAGAAACATGGATGTGCACCATTTTTTGAGTCTAAAGCCTTCCTGTGCTATGGAATGAGATATGAGGAAAACTTCAAAGAAAAATATTGAATATGAACCCCCTCTCCTCATTGAAAAAAGTCTAGAATTTATATTAAGCCCATATTCAAGGGATTCAAAATCAATTTGTATTTGATACTTTTCAGTATCTATTTCTACAGTCATGTCTAACTCTGTAGAGTCACAAAACACTTTAAAAAAAACTGCTAATTATTTGCCACATAACCAGTACCACTCAAACTCTTCCTCCCCTCCTTTCAAAATAATCTAGTTAAAAATGCATCTGGAACACAAAATCACTTTAAGGTTACCTCAGGTAACATAAAATAAATCTCCATAAAAAATCCAACTACTAGTTGATAAGATTTAGCATTTTAGATTAGTATGAACTGCAATATTCCTCCATTTTGGAAGAGAATCCAAGTTTAACACAAAACAATAGACTAGACTCATGCAAGGTCACAATGGAAGTGAACCACCCTGTTATATAGACGAGAAAAATGAAGCACAGAAGTGTCTTGACCAAGTTCACGCAGTAAGACAGATGAAGGATCAGTGCAGGCCCTGACCACCTCGTCTAATACTCTTTTTTCTAGATCATATTGCCTTACATCATTGCTTACAGTTTTAAATCAAATCCTTTTCCAAATAAATTAGCAAAAATAGCATCAGATAACATACTTGTTTTCATAAATATGCATAAATGAAACAAACCTTAAGTGGCATATACTACCTGGCAGATTTCCAATACTACCTATAGAGCTCTGCCATTCATTAAAATTTCAAGCATGTAAAGTAATATCTTGATCAGACATTACAAAGGTGGCTGCTCTGCAGAAGCAGAGATGAAAATGCTTTATGAGAACCAATTTATCCAATTCCCCTGGAGGTAGAACAACTAGGTAAATTCTAATTAGCTGAAAGACCAAATTTTCTACCCACATATGCTTGAATAGCAATTTTTGTTTGTTTCCGTGGCACTTTCCTTTTTACAGTAATGCTTCTCATCTCTGATTTCAAAGTCACCTTCCAGTCTTATGGAGGCACACAGTTCTGATTCCTCTCTCCTTACAACAAGATTCACAAGAAAATAAAGAATAATGCCAAGAGGGCTTTCTTTTCATATTTTTTTCAATGAAAACCAGTTTGATAACAATATGTAAAAACCTTTGGTAGTATAACATCTTAATTTTAACTAAAAGATAAAAATCCAGAAAGTAAGGATAAGTGAGACAAAGAGGACATAAAATAGAAGCCAGGTAGACAACAGATCTCTGAAATCTAGTTTGAGGGGAAAAAATAATCATTCTAATATGAACAAAGGCTGATACAACTTGCAACTTTAAGATATATTTACCAAAAAGAAAAGGAATGTTAAGGAATCTTTAACCTTGTCTCATCCAAAAAAACAGAGGCAGGTATGTTTAGATGTACTTAAACACAAATGCAATAAAGTTAAGTTGCTACATGTTTTTAAAAGGTCACAAATGGAATAAAAACAAATTATTGCAATATATGGCTATGGATAATTTATACATATACCATTAGCCTTCTAATCTGGCAGATTAAAATTCAATATTCAAAGAAAATATAGTTTATCAATACCGTCAACACAAAATATTGTTTATAAGTATAATTTTGCTAGATTTGCCTGAGTAATAAATACAATGTGATAATTAACTTCATTTTATCCACTGAGTGTTGATATTTTTCTTTAACAAAATCCAAGTATTCAGGGCTATGAGTGATGAGTGACCTTGAGGCAGCACTTGGAAAGCAGTCACCATGGCAACACCATCACAAAAGTGCCTCATCCTCGGCAAAAGCAACCTGGTGCATGAGGATTTAAAAAGCCTAAGGAAATAGTGCTTCCTTCAAGTCAAAAAAATAAAAATTCCATTTTAAGAAATGTTTACATTAGCCTTTCTATTTTAGCCTTCCTATTTATTCTTTATAGATGGGACACACACATTATCTAAATGATGAAATAGTAAGCCTGCAAAATTCTTCTTTTCCTTTTTTCTTTTAGCAAATTAAAATGTGAACAAATCATTTTTCATTTTTTTCAATGCATGTATAAATTTTTCAACAGAATCACCACTATACTAATCTTCTTTTAATCACTGTTAAAATGTTTTCATTTTAACAAGAACATTTATTTTCTACAGCCTGCACTTTGATAAAGAAAACACGAGAGGGAAGGTTGACTTAAAATTGCAAATACCAAATATGGATTTGTAATTTTGCTTATGTACGTAAAGAGTCAGTTGCTTGCTTGCCAAGAATGGAGAGGAGAGGTACATAAGCTTCTTTACATTTCATGTTTTTATAAAGTTACGTGTCTTTGTTTCAGACATAGATGTAGTATGTTTTTTTCTAGAAAATCTACTCCTTGAAAGCCAGGAATGTGACACTTCAGTCGTTTTATCAACAACGCAGCACATAGCTGACATTAGTGGATACCAAAGGACTTCAAACTTGTTGCTCACATACCTACCAAAAGGATATTGAAAAATGATGTACCCCGGAATATTTGTAAATTGACATTTAAATTAAAACTGACTTACACAGCAATAATTTCTAAGATATTATCAGTATTAGAATTTTTAATAAAGTTACATGACTCGTAAGTATTCAAAAGAACCTGGATCATCATCCTAACAGTCAAAAATTTTATGACTGTTCCTTTTTCCTGGAAAATAAATTTCTATTCCTCTTCTCCCACAGAATTTGATCATTTTATGCTTGAAAGTATTTTATTGATCATTCTATCCCTGCAACAAAGGGGTACACAAATTAAAATAATAATTAAATTCCATTTAATTACAGGCTCTTAAGTGTTGAAAATACATTTTATTCTGAATTATTGTTATCAGAATGTAATTATTCAAAATGTAAGTGTACTACAAATTTTGATAAAATTCATGCAAAAACTACATTTTTCATTGTAAGTGAATCTGAGCCTGTGTATCCAGGTATCCACAAAAAATAATATTGCTAAAATGCAACAGTGTCCATCAATCTATATTTTTTTTGTTTGTAAAATTATACATAAAACTTGCTGACATAAGTATATAATTAAGTGGAGGGAATTACGTGAAAGGAATGTCACTCAATTCTTTCAATGCAATCTTAGTTACATGGACATAAATCTGTGAACTATCAAAAATTATTTTTTTCATTATCTGATTAACTCTCCTTTCCATTTTGATTTTGATTAAAACAGACTCAGAAGCACCTGACAGACCATTTGTTACCCAGTCATTAGAGTCATTCAATTTTTGTATACAAGATTTTATTTTAATATATTTTTATTGATTTCAGAGAGGAAGAGAGAGGGAGAGAGATAGAAATATCAATGATGAGAGAGAATCAGTGATCTGCTACCTCCTGCACACCACACACTGGGGATCTAGCCCACAACCCAGGAATGTGCCCTGACTAGGAATCAAACCAGCGATGAACGACGCCCAACCAAGCCCACCGGCCTGGGCAAAAGTCAGTCTATCTTTTAAATCATGACACCAATAATAGTAATTGTCCATGTGTTTCAAACTCCAGATTTTTTTTAAACACCCAATGTAAATGTAACACAGTAAAGAAAAAAGTATTCCTTTCTTTTGGCAATTAGAAGAACTACGAAAGGAGACATCTGGAGAATAAGACTCTGCAAAGCTTTCTCAGGCAGACCAACTTAAGGGTTTAAAAGAACAAAAGTTTATGAATCTGGAAACTGATGCTCTTTAATGATCTGTGTTAGAGACTCTAGATCCAACCACCAATTTATAGAAAATACAGAGGACAGAAGAATGTACTAAATGACATTACTCACATGCAAAATCCAGACTATGGAAAATTTTGCAGGACATAACCCCATTTTTCCCACTAAGTAAAAATGCAAGGGGAAAAAAGAGCAGTAGGAACCTAAATAAAAAAGATATAACAGCTATAACAACAAATTGCAATATGTGCATCTAATTCAAACTAACTACAAACATAACTATGTTTTAAGCAATTGAAAAATTGAACATACCTGGTTATTTTATTTTAAGGAATTTCTCAAGGTGAAATGATGGTTGTTGCTTTTTAAATAATCCTTATTGTTTAAAAATACAGTATTCCCCCCTTATCTAAGGGAGGACAAATCCCAAGACATACTCCACATGAATGCCTGAAACCTCCGATAGTACCAAACCCTAAGTTTCTTCCTATACATACATACCTAGAATAAATTTTAATCTATAAATTAGGCACAATAAAAGATTAACAAATAACAAAATAGAATAAGTATAATACTATACTGCATTTAAAGGTATGTGAATGTGGTCTCTCTCTCACACACACATACAACACACACACACTACCTGTTTATCCTATATAATAAAAGGCTAAGATGCAAATTGACCGGACAGCAGAACAACCGGTCGCTATGACGTACACTGACCACCAGGGGGCATATGCTCAACACAGGAACTGTCCCCTGGTGGTCAGTGTGTTCCCACAGGGGGAGCACTGCTCAGCCAGAAGCCGGGCTCACGGCTGGCGAGCGCAGTTGCGGTGGCGGGAGCCTCTCCCGCCTCTGCAGCAGCGCTAAGGAGCAGCAAGCCAAGCAGTAAGGGACAACAAGCAGGTGGGCAGTAAGGAGCAAGGGGTCCCAGACTGCCAGAGGGATGTTCAACTGCCGGCTTAGGCCCAATCCCCACAGGAAGTGGGCCTAAGTTGGCAGACAGACATCCCCTGAGGGGTCCTGGACTGCTAGAGCACTCAGGGGGTCCCTCAGCCTGACCTGCGCCCTCACACAGTCTGGGAGCCAGCAGTCGGATATCCTTAGGGCTGCCATGGAGGCAGGAGAGGCTCCCATCACCACCACTGCACTCACCAGCCGTGAGCCCAGTTTCTGGCTGAGCAGCGCTCCCCCGTGGGAGCGCACTGACCACCAGAGGGCAGCTCCTGCATTGAGCGTCTGCCCCCTGGTGGTCGGTGCACATCAAAGCGACCGGTCATTCTGGTTGTTCCACCATAAGGGTCGCTTAGGCTTTAATTATATAGATGGCGAATAGCAACATTAAAATATTTCTTCTAATTAATTTCCTTTCAATGTGCATGAATCTGTGCACCAGGCTACTATTAAATATATTGTTGAATAGCCTAACTAAAATTGCAGACATATTTAAATCATTCATAGCCAAATAATTTATTTTTTACTCAGTACACACTTTCATGAAATAAGATAATTTTCTCTCCTGGATGTTTTACTACAAATAAACTTAAGCTTTTTCCAATTACAAAAATGAGTAGATGATAGGGGGTAAATTTTAAACACAAAGCCAACTTAGTCTTAGTTACTTAAGAAGTTAGTGAGGCATTTAAAAGCATAGATTTCTAATTGAAAATAACCTATTTTATCAATGGAGCATAGATTATCTAAAGGATGATGCATACACAGAAAGAAAAAAGATGTCACATGCATAGTAGAAACCATAAAAATAATATTGATTTCATCTTATTAACCTGGAAAGATATCCATCACATAAGATGGAATAATAAAAGATTATAGAACAGCATGCAAAAAATCCCTCATTTCTAACATATATTAAAGTCTACATAGAGACATGTAGAAAGATGCATACAGAATGCACCAGCTATCTCTGGATATATTTTTCTGTATTGCTTGAATTTTTTTTAAATGTGCATCCATCATTTTAAATTACTTTTTATAGCCCTAGCCAGTTTGGCTCAGTGGATAGAGGGTCAGCCTGTGAATAGCGGCAGCAATCCTGTGAAAGAATAACGAAGTTGGAGATATCACAATACCAGATATCAAGCTATATTATAAAGCCACTGTTCTCAAAACTTCCTGGTACTGGCACAAGAACAGACATATAGACCAATGGAACAGAACAGAGAACCTAGAAATCGACCCAAGCCATTATGCTCAATTAATATTTGGCAAAGGAGGCAAGAGCATACAATGGAGTCAAGACAGTCTCTTCAATAAATGGTGTTGGGAAAAATTGGACAGATACATGTCTTTACTGACACATCTCTTAGGACAATGGAAACTAAGGAGAAAATAAACAAATGGGACTGTATCAAAATAAAAAGCTTCTGCACAGCAAAAGAAACCATCAGTAAAACAAGAGAGCCCACTGCATGGGAGAACATTTTTGCCAATGTTACATCCGATAAGGGTTTAATCTCCAAAATGTATAGGGAACTCATACAACTTAACAAAAGGAAGATAAACAATCAAAAAATAGGCAAAGGACTTAAATAGACACTTTTCGAAAGTGGATATAGAGAGGACCAAAAAGCATATGGAAAAATGCTCAAAGTCACTAATCATCCGAGAGATGCAAATCAAAACGACAATGAGGTGCCTGTCAGAATGGCTATCATCAACGAATCAATAAACAAGTGCTAGTAAGGATGTGGAGAAAAAGGAACCCTCCTGCACTGCTGGTGGAAATGCAGACAGGTGCAGCCACCGTGGAAGACAGTATGGAGTTTTCTCAAAAAAATTAAAAATGAAACTCCCATTTGACCCAGTAATCCCACTTATAGGAGGAATACTAGAGGCCTGGTGCACGACTGTCCCTCAGTCCAGCCTGAGCCCCCTCGCAGTTCCGGAGCCCTTGGGGGATGTCCGACTGCCACAGAGGCCGAAGAGGCTCCCGCCACTGCTGCTGCGCTCACCAGCCATGAGCCCAGCTTCTGGTTGAGCAGCACTCCCCCTGTGGGATCGGGCCAAAACCCGCTCTCCAACATCCCCCAAGGGGACCCGGATTGCAAGAGGGCGCAGACCAGGCAGAGGGACCCTACCAGTACACGACCAGGGCCGGGGATGGACCGTGGGAGGGCTCCAGGGCATGTCTGGCCTGTCTGGCTCAGTCCCAATCTGCCAGACCCCAGCAGCAAGCTAACCTACCAGTCGGAGCGTCTGCCCCTGGTGGTCAGTGCATGTCATAGCAAGTGGATGAGCAGCCTTAGCATATCATTAGCATATTACACTTTGATTGGTTGAACGGCTGACCAATCAACCACTTAGCATATTAGGCTTTTATTATATAGGATAGCCCAAGAAATCAGAAACACCAATCAGAAATAATACATGCACCACTATGTTCATAGCAGCACAATTTACAATAACTAAGACTTGGAAACAGCCTAAGTGCCCATCAGCAGATGAGTGGATCAAAAAACTGTGGTATATCTACACAATGGAATACTACACCGCTATAAAAAAGAAGGAACTTTTACCATTTGTAACAGCATGGATGGAACTGGAGAGCATTATGCTAAGTGAAATAAGCCAGTTGGAGAAAGATAAATATCACATGATCTCACTCATTTGTGGAATATAATGAAACAACTTAAACTGATGAACAAAAATAGATCCAGAGACATAGAAGCATTGAACAGACTGTCAAACCTCAGAGGGAAGGCACGGGGGAGTGGTAAGAGATCAACCAAAATATTTGTATTCATGCATATGAGTATGACCAATGGACACAGACAATAGGGGGGTTGGGGCATGTGCTGGGGTGCGGGAACAGGTAGGGAGAAGTCAATGGGGGGAAAAAGAGACATATGTAAAACTTTCAACAATAAAGAATTTTAAAAATAAAATTTAATTAATTATATGTTTTTTTAAAAATTGCAATAAAATGTACATAAGAAAATTCACTACAGCACTCTGTCAGTATATGGCAACATTCTGAAAACAAACCATGTCCATCAATAATAAACTGGTTAAGTAAATTATGGCACATTAATAAAATGATAATCTGCTTTAAAAAAAAGAATTAGATCTGTATGTATTTATGTAGAACCATTTTCAAAATATATTGTTAAATGTAACCAGGTGCAAAACAATGTTTTTAATATGCTACAATTTGTACTTATAAAAAAGGAAGAAGATATGGAATATAAAGATTATAAAGACATATAGATATGTTTGTAAATACACACAAAAAAGGGTAACAGTGACTACCTCTGAGGAAGGAACTAGGAAACAAAAGAAAGGGGGAGGGAAACCTCACTTCATAGCGTTTTGTAGAATTTGAATTTTTGTTAGCCATGTACACCTATTGTCTTTTTTTTAAAATAAGAAAAATGTTAAAAAATAGGGAAAGAACCTTTGATATGATCCAACTCAGATGTCTCCAGAGATTAAATAAAATGCCCAAGATTATCCAACCAGGTCCAAATGCAGTTCTCTTGCTTTCCAGGCCTTACTATTTTGCTTCTGACTTGCCTGTAAAACAAGTAACACACCTTATAACCCAATGCTGAATTCCAAGGGTCTGGTTCAGAAATGTAGTCTGAACCACTGTCACCATCATATCCTTCTGAAACATAGTGGACTGACTATTCTTTGTTTGCTATGCATCTTTAACTGAGGCCCTAGTTCAAAATACAGAAAACATTAGTAACATAAAGGGGGTTAATGCTTGCTTCCAACCTTCAAAGTTCATCATGAACTTTAATAGCCGCAGAAAGTAACTTTGGCAATGGTTCAGAAAGTGCAACTGATTTGTAAATGTGGCAAGAGTGGCATCAAGGCATTTAGAAAGAAGTTCCTCCTCCTTTTTCACTCAAAGGTTTTTCTTCTAAAAGTGAGTACTTTTCCCCACCTACTTGATATCACATGATTTCTTCTACTTTTCTATGGTAGGTAGTTTCTCTGCTCTCATACAGACAGAAAAACATTTTAATGGACTAAAGTTCTGCACGTTTAACAGTTTGCAGTTCCATTTGTAACAAACATTAATAAGATTTTAGAGTTAAGTAAATAATCTCACTAACTGAAATTCTCTCTCCAGAATTCATTTAAATCCTTCCCTGGATTACTCCAGTCTCAAGCAATCTCTCCTTCCTCTGAACTCCAAAAGCAATTATTTGTACAATTTATTTCGCAATTAATCCTGCATTGCTTTGTTAAACCTCTTTCATTACTCTCCGAAATGTTATTTAAATCTTCTCTAGTTATCTAACTTTCATGTTTATTTCTCATCGCCCAATAGACTATAAATTCCTTGAGAGAAAGAGATAAGCCCTTATATAGTTTTGTATACACATGAAAACACAGAGTAGCTAACATAGGAAATACAAAGAAGAAAAAAAAAGCTACATTAAGAAAACATTAAAGCCATGCCAACTAAGAATCTTCAAGCCAGAGTTGACAGACCAATGTACTATTTTGTTTTCCTGACTCCTGTGCACTATGAGATGGCTTGAAATCTGAGGCTTCAATTTGGATCCTCTATCTTGAGAGTCTATGACCTTAGCCCAAAACTTTAATTTTCTTCATCTCTAAAATAAGAATAATACCTATGGAAGACTCTATAATCAGCAAATGAGAGTTATGTAAAACTACTTGTGTTCCTTATTTTAAAGGTTCTTAGTTTTTCATGTTCTTACATGCTTGAAATCAGAATGTGTCATGTTACTGACAATACCCCATAGTTTAATTGGCAGTTTTACTTTTTTTTTCCTAGTGGTACATAAAATAATGCATTGCATAACTGATGGCACCTTAAGCTTGATTAAATTAGGTAACAGCATCCTCAATAAATGCCAGCTTCATCTCCTCCTTCCTTCCTCACACCCACTCATACACATCACTTGGATAGGAAACAACCCAGCAGTAAAATGAAAATACCACCAAATCCATTAAAAGTATTTAGCACTCTGACCTATAGCATATGCTCAATATATAGGAATTGTTGCTACTGCTCCTCTAAATTCATTCAACAAATACTTGAAGTACCCACCATGTGCCTGCCATCATTCACTAAAGATATTGCAGTAAACAAAATAACTCCCAGCCCTCACAGAGCTTACATACTATTAGCACATACATTTCCCATGGCACAAGAAAGGAAAAGTCAAAAATCAAAACTGAGTCAACAGATTGTCCCAAAGGTTTTGAAAAAGCTGAGCCACCCGAGAAAGATACTGAAACCCAACAATACTTAGGCAACACCACCTAGATTTTCAATCTTACCACATGTAAAGTGAAATACTGGGAACAAAGCAGGGCATCCAGGCTTTTTTGTTCTAAGTAAAGGTTTGGGGAAAAGCAAAACAGCCGGAATAGATGCTGAAAGTTTTTTAAAAAGAAAAGAAAAAGAAAGGGGGTATATATCATCATCTCTAGTTTCTCAAAATAAAACAGATTCATTTGAAAAAGAGGATTAATAATTCTGGTTTATGAAACAACTTAAGAGACAGAGCAAATTATATTTTTTAAAATGATCTTATATGTGTCAGCAAATCATTTTTCCAAGCAAATTATGTTTCTAAAAATCATCTAACATATATGTCAACAAATCATTTTTCCAAAGCTTGCAGTTAAAGATTTGTGGTTAACTGTAGGTGAAAATTTGAACATCAGCCTCTCTCAAACAGAATGTTAAAGCTTAAGTTCACCACTACTCTCCAACCAAAATAAATTACGTGTTTTCTGTTTCTAATGACATGCCTAAAAATGACATTGTGAGTTACTACAGTATTCTCAGACCCCAAATATTTGTATCAAATGAACTAAAGGTCATCTAAATAGGACATTTTAATCCCCTTGGTTTTTATATGTAAGCATTTATTGAACTAATTATCATTAAAATGTGTATGAGTTACATTCTATCATCTTCCTAAAGAAAAGTATTCCATTACCAAATAGAAATGATGATCACAGGTAAAACTAAGCTGATGGCCACAACTCACATAAACAATTTAAGTCAAATGGACTGCCTTTACCAACTTTCCCATCCTCCCTGTCTAGAAGATTTAACCCATTTCAAACAAAGGAAATTTAAGAGAACTCAATTATAGATAGACAGCACATCCCCTAGTCCAGATAGCATCTAATAAGTGAGGACCATTAGAAGAACTTATTCTTTTCTTAAAATAGAACAATGTTTCTATGTGAAACTTCCTTGAAGATATTGAGTGCGTTCTGAAATCCGGGATATATTATAGAAATTATTTTAAAAGTAGAAAGATTAAGAACTGAAGAGGTAAAATAAAGCAAAGCTAAAAGATGAGGAAATCAAGTGCTCCTATACAAGATAGTAAAAGTGTAAGTAGCACAAGAGATTTTTAAAAAGAATATTGATGTTAAATAAGGCTCCAAGGAAATACAATGAAAATAAAAGCAAAGCCGAAACCGGTTTGGCTCAGTGGATAGAGCATCGGCCTGGGAACTGGGGAGTCCCGGGTTCGATTCCGGTCGGGGGCGTGTGCCTGGGTTGCGGGCACATCCCCAGTGGGAGATGTGCGGGAGGCGGCTGATTGATGTTTCTCTCTCATCGATGTTTCTGACTCTCTATCTCTCTCCCTTCCTCTCTGTAAAAAATCAATAAAATATATTTTAAAAAAAGAAAAGAAAAGCAAAGGGGACGGGGGGAGGGGGGGGCTGCACATAAGCACACTTCACATCAGCAAGTAGCAACAGCTAGGAATAAGTCTAGAAAACTATTTTAAAAAATAAGAACCCAAAGCACAACAACATAACATCATGTAACATCAATGAATAAAGAGGCAAATAACCTCTACAACCTTTAGAATGTCAAAAGCATTCTAAAACCATAATGTAGTTCGGCCAGGTGGCTCAGTTGATTAGAACATCGTCCCATACACCAAAAAGGTTGCAAGTTCGATTCCTGGTTAGGGCACATACATACCCTAGAGCAGGGGTCCTCAAACTTTTTAAACAGGGGGCCAGTTCACTGTCCCTCAGACCGTTGGAGGGCCGGACTATAGTTTAAAAAAAAACTATGAACAAATTCCTATGCACACAACGGCGGCAAAAACACCCGGCGGGCCGGATAAATGTTTTCGGCAGGCCACATGTGGCCCGCGGGCCGTAGTTTGAGGACCCCTGCCCTAGAGGTTATGGGTTCCAACCCCAGTAGGGGCACATATGGGAGGCAACAGATGGAGAGTGTCGGTCTGCAAACCAAAGGGTCACAGGTTCGATCCCCAGTTAAGGGCACATACCTGGATTGCAGACTCAATCCCCAGCCCTGGCACATGTGGGAAGCAGCCGATCATATGTTTCTCATCACGTGTCTCTCTCACATATCTCTCTCTCTCTCTCTCTCCCCCCCTCTCTCTCTCTGCCTCCCTCCTGCCTCCCGTTCCTGCCTTCCCTTTCATTCTCTCTCTGAAAAAAAAAATAATGGAGAAAAATATATGACCTTGGATGAGGATTAACCAAAATAAATAAATAAATAAGAATAATACATAAGCCTTAACCCTGGCAGGGTAGCGCAGTTGTTAGAGCATTGTCCTGATATGACAAGGTTTCAGGTTTGATCACCAATCGGGGTACATACAAGCAGCAGCCAATGAATGCATAAATAAGTGGAACAAACTGATGTCTCTCTCTCTCCTTCCCCCTTTCTAAAAATCAGTAAATAAAAAATAAGTCCTCATAGTACTGCAGAATTCAAGATAATACATAACATTTCATGGTTTTTTTAGACTCAAAATAACTGAGAAAAATAACTATCCAAAACAATTTATCCAAAAAATGCTAGTAAGCCAAAGTAAAGCTAGAGCAGGCATTTACTTTAAGGTTTTCTCATATCTTGTCCTCAAGCCAGAGGAGTGCACAATTAAACTTTCACTGAATACCCAAAATGTATTTAGAAAGTTATCAGTACTTGAGCAGATAAATTAATCCAGCATGATCTAGTAAAGGGATGCTCACTAGCTAGTTCAGACTAATATTAGTGAAACAATCTGTTATATATAGCATCTTGTGGTGGGTACCATGTGCCAAGCTGGGCAAAACAGACTAGAAGTTTGGTGAAAGAAACAATCACAAGTTCAAATGAACAGGAAAAACACATAAAAGATAGAGCCAGAATTGAATCTTGGATGAATAGTTCAACAAAAAAGAAAAATTAAACCAAAGGTTTCTAGTTACTCAAGCCAAAAACGTTTGAGTCACCGCTGATTCTTCCCTCCTCTTGCCCCACCCACCCGACACAGCCCAACCTCACTGAATCCACCATAAAATTCTGTTGGCTCTATATTTAAAATGTATATAGAATTTGACCACTTCTTATCATCTCTGCTGCCACTGTGGTCTAAGGTAACATTGTCTCATACCTAGATTACTGTAACAGCCTTTAATAGGTCTATCTGCTTCTCGCCCTCTTCTGGGCTACTTTTCACAAAGCAAATGGAAGGATCTCTGTAAAGCCTGTCAGTGTATTTGCTGTGTGTCAAAACCCTACAGTGTAGGAGGGTGTGTTGCGGGGGGGGGGGGGGGGGGGGGGGGGGGGGGGGGGGGGGGGGGGTTGTGTACAAACACAAAGGAAAACAAGTGGGAAGATACGTACACACAAAATCTTCAATAATGGATGATGAGATTACTGATCATCTTTATTTGTTCATTGATTTTTTTATATATATTTTATTGATTTCAGAGAAGAAGGGAGAGATAGAAACATCAATGATGAGAGAGAATCATTGATTGGCTGCCTCCTGCATGCCCCCTACTGGGGACTGAGCCCGCAACCCGGGCATGTGCCCTTGACCAGAATCGAAGCCAGGACCCTCAGTCCACAGGCCGACGCTTTATCCACTGATCCAAACTTGCTAGAGCTGTTCATTGATTTCTTTATTTTCTCCTTTGTGCCTTTCTGTATTTTTCAAGTTAACATGAATTAAATGCTTTTATAATAAAATGAAATATGTCTTTAATTGAAGGGGGAGAAAATCAATTATCATAACATGTTTTTGGAATAACCGAAAATTAAAAACCTACAGTAGTTCGCCATTTTTCTCAAAGTAAAAGCTGAAGACATTACAATT
The DNA here is from genome assembly GCF_000412655.1 of Myotis brandtii. Lineage (NCBI taxonomy): Eukaryota > Metazoa > Chordata > Mammalia > Chiroptera > Vespertilionidae > Myotis > Myotis brandtii. Next base: position 1,402,585 of record NW_005355881.1, on the reverse strand, counting down.
CCCTACAAGGCTCCACTGTTACCTCTCAGACTTCTTCTCTCACTACTTAATCCTCTGTTCACTGTGCTCCATGACACTGGCCACCTTCCTGTTCCTTCAAAAACACTAAGAATGCTCCTTCCAAAGGGCCTTTACACAGACTGTTCCCTCTACACAGACTGTTCCCCACCCTCCAATGTTCACAAGGCTTATTTCCTGGACTCTGCTCAGAGAAGGTTACCATGACTACCCATCTAAAATGTGTAACTCCAGCCCAACTGGCATGGCTCAGTGGTTGAGCATCAACCTATGAACCAGGAGGTCATGGTTCAATTTCCGGGTTGGGGCACATCCCGGGTTACAGGCTCAATCCTCAATGTGGGTGCACAGAAGGCAGCTGATCAATGGTTCTCTCTCATAATTGATGTTTCTATCTATCTCTCTCCCTCTCCCTTCCTCTGATATCAGTAAAAAAAAAAAAAAAAAATTTTAAGAAGTGAACTCCACAACACATACATACACACCAATTTCCAGTCTCCTTATCCTGACACATAGATTCAATAAATCTCAATAGAATAAATGAAAACATGGAAACAAAAATGAAGTTGAAGGATTTGAAAGGTGTGAGGATGTATGTGTTTGAGGGTTCAAAGACTAAAGAAAATCGATCTGCCAAGAGCAGAAAACACTTGGAGCAAAGAAACCTTCCAAAAGTAAAGATGAGGCTTAACAGTGATCAACTAGAAAAAGTGAGAGACTTAAAAGCAAATTTAGGCTGAGTGAAAAGGGATAAAATAGCTGGAGGTAGAGGAGGGCTGAGAAGAGGAAGTACATAAAGAGGACAGGAGAAGAGTTATATCTACAGGAAAGGTCAAGAGGAAGGATGAGGCTGCACAAGGGAAGAGCTGATCACAGGGAAGGGGTGGAGGCCATTGTTATGTCACAATGCCGTTCTTATTCAAAGATAATACCTAACAGTTCTGGAAAAGATATACTTATGCACTAATATGCCTTTATTTCCAAAATGTAAATGACTTACAAGTGTTAAAACATACAAAGTTACATATGCATATCTGTTGTATCCCTATGAAGACTCAAATTTATCACTGCAGAAATGCATGAGTTTAAAAGGTTAATTCATAAAATCTGAACTTCTCAATTTCATTCCTTAATATCACTGTTAGGTTTTGGCCATGAAAGAGATGAAACAATGTAGAAGTGAGTGGTTACAGTATATTTATAAACTACTCTTGATTTTTCTACTCAGCCAGTTTATATAACTGGGCAACCTGGACTTCCATTATTAGGAAAACAGTATAATACTGTTTGCCTTTAAATTTGAAACAGCCAAACAAAAATACAACTATAGATTTTAATATAGTCTGCTAACCCTTTGAAAGATTAACGCAAACCTGAAATAGAGGCTAAAATTTTTCTTAAATCACACCAAATAGTGAGTTTGTGCAAAACTTTTTAAAACTTTGTTTTAATTTTCTGAGCATTCTTCAAGGTAGTATAAAATCCTATAAAATAAAAATGTATTTATACAGTACTGTCACTAAAAGAATTTTATGTCTATATTCTCAGATGCATAACAACTCTACTGAAATTAAAAAACCAAACTTCATTTGAAACAGAAATTTTAGAATCAGTAGTCTCTGAAGTAATTTTGCAAGTTCAGTGTTATGGCTACACTTCAGGCAAAAACAAACATATAGTACCTTAAATGTGTGAACTGCTCACTAAAAGTTAGCCAGATGCCATTTTATCATTGATAGGGTAGCTTCAAATTCCACTCCGACTGCAACTGCAGTTGCACTGCATCCGGCAGAATAAGCATGCCTGCATGTTATTATGGGAAATAGTGGAAAATTTCACAGGCTGACATCCAGAATGTCTGCGGTTCTTTTTCATATTTCTTTCTTCCTGCAAAGCAGTTATTAGACCAGTAGTTGGATTTTTTTTTAAGCTGGAAATTTCCACTGGTTTTTTAAACTAGCCTTCTTAAATGTAAATTGCAAAAATGTTCCAAAATTCCAGTATGACAGAAAGAATAATTCAGACAAAACAGAATGAAAATATATATCTTCAAATCAGGTGAAGGGACTGGTAAGTAAATTGAGATGATTATCACTTTTTTTGAGCAAGAAAAAAAAGTGTCCAGAGAGATACTTAGGTAATTTAAAGTTACAATCATTTAATATAAATACTAAATGTGATAAATAGCACAATTGTCAAAATAGCACAAATGTGGAGGCATTAAAAAGCTAATACAACTCAGTAGGACAGATGACAGTTTATGAAAAGAAATTTTAAGATATTTTTTATTGATTTTTAGAGAAAGGAAGGGAGAGGGAGAGAGAAACATCCATGTGAGAGCAAAACATCAATCGGATGCCTCCTGCATACCCTACAAGGATGTAGCCGGAAACACGGGCACATGCCCTGATAGGGGAATTGAACTGGCAACCTTTTGGTGCATGGGACAATGCCCAACCAACTGAGCCACACCAGCAAGAGAAATAAGGAATATGTCTACACAAAGGCTGTGCACAAATGTCACAGAAGTTCTATTTTTGATAACCAAAAACAGGACACAACCCAAATGTTCATCAACAGGTGAATGGATAAATTGTGATATAACCATATACAGTGGGGCCTTGACTTACGAGTGTCCCGACTAACGAGTTTTTTGAGATACCAGCTGTCTCTCAGCCGATTTTTTGCATTGAGTTGACAGAGTAATTTGAGTTAATGAGCTCCTTAACGAGCTCGGTCTCGGAACGAATTAAACTTGTAAGTCAAGGCCCCACTGTACTGCAATCAATATTCCTTAAGCAATAAAAAGAAACTATTGTTCTATGCAACATGGATGAATCTCAAAATAACTGTACTAAGTGAAAAAAGCCAGCCCTCCTCAAAAGTACATATTGTTAATTCCATTTATATATAATTCTCAATTAATACCAACTAATCTTTAATGACACAAGGCAGAACAGTAATTACCTGAAGATGAGGGTGGGATGGATTACAAAATAATGTAAGGAACTTTTGGAGGTAATAGCTATTCCTATTATTGTAACTGTGGTGATGGATTCACAGGTAGACATATATGTAAAAACTCAAACTGTACAACTTAAACATATACAATCAGATGTCAATTATACCTAGAAAAAGTTGAAAAAAAGGAAGAAAGCCAACTATAGTGACAGAAAGCAGATCACTGGTTGACTGAATACAAAACCCAGAAGGAGACTGAATGCAAATAGGCAATGTGCTATATATCTTGACTGTGGCAGTGGTAATTCATCTGTTTACATTTGTCAACTCCAACTGCACACTTAAAAATGACTAGATTTTATAGTAAGTATATCATACCTCAGTAAAGCAGATTTCCAAAAATACAAAAAAGCATATCCAAATGTGAGATAGGTACATTTTAAACATCTTTAAACACACTCAAAGGAATATATATAGTCACAATATATATAGTCTACCACCTCATGAACCTATGCTACTAGATTTGTGTCCTAATTGGTATTTTCATATTCTAACTGGTATTTTTATTTTATATTTTTTTAGTTTTTATATTTTATATTTATTTTAATGTTAAAAAAGAAATCATTGCCCTAACCGGTTTGGCTCAGTGGATAGAGCATTGGCCTGTGGACTGAAAGGTCCCAGGTTCGATTCCGGTTAAGGGCATGTACCTTGGTTGTGGGCACATACCCAGTAGGGAGTGTGCAGAAGGCAGCTGATCGATGTTTCTCTCTCATCGATGTTCCTAACTCTCTATCTCTCTCCCTTCCTCGCTGTAAAAAATCAATAAAATATATTTTTTTAAAAAAGAAATCATAAAAGCACTAGAAGAAATACATGAAAGAGCTTTTACATTTATCAAATTAAAAATTTTTATTACCATAATGTTACTCAGAGATGAGGGTAACAGGCATTGCCATACATTGCTGGTGGAGTTGTTAATTAATATAATCTCTATAGGGAGTGAGTTGCAATACCTACAAAATTTTTATTTTCAATCCTCACCCAAGGACACGTTTTTACTGATTTTTAGAGAGAGAGGAAGGAAGGAAGAGGAAGGGAGTGGAAGGGAGAAGGAGAGAGGAGGAGAAAGGGAAAGAAACATCATCAGTTGCTCCCTCCACCCTCCTCCCTCCTCCAGCCTCCACAAACACACCCCAACTGGGGATTGATTAAGCCTGCGACCTTTGGTGTATGTGATGATGCTCCAACCAACTGAGCCACCTGGCCAGGGCTGTACAAAATTTTTAAATTCATAATCTTTAACCTAGCTTCCAGAAATTATTTACTTTTTAACAAAACATGGGAACAAAGAAATATATATATATAAGGATATTCACTTATAGCTTTGTTTGCAATAATATGGTACTGAATAAATTATAATATAGCCATACAATGGAGTACTGTGTAACCATTAGAAAGAACTTAGTAGCTATAAAAACAGATAGGAGACCTCTCCAAGATCATTTTAAAAGTATTTATAGTCCGGCCCTGGTGACTTAGTTGGTAGGAGCGTCATCTGGTACACAGATAGGTGGCAGTTCAATTCCAGGTCAGGACACATACCTAGGTTGCAGATTCCAATTCCCCATCCCAGTCAGGGGACTTGCAGGAGGCAACTGATCAATGTTTCTCTTTCACATCCATGTTTCTTTCTTCCTCTCTTTTTCTCTCTCCCTCCCTCTCTAAAAAAATAAATAATAATAATCAAAAATAAAGAGGGAGGGAGAGAGAATAGGAACAAAAGAAACTGAAGAGACATAATCATATGTAAAAAATATCCTGAGACCTGAGGTATCAGGAGCCTTACTTTTTCAGTGTATCTTTTTGTACTACTTTTACTCTACCACGTTTATGCCTTCTTTTCCATTTAAAAAACATTAATTTATCATTTTCTCACATAACTAAGTACTATAAAATAAAAGATGTGGGAAAGAGATTAAAAGCAGCAATTAATTCCCTTTAGATCTATTCCTTCTCCATTAAGTTTTCCTTAACAATCCCAGTTGAAAATGATCTTTTATTCCTCTGAACTTCCAAACCACTTACGTATGTTGCTGCAACAAGTATGTTTTTTCAATTATACTTATTTCTCAACTAGATAATCAGCTCCTGGATCACAAAGAGATTTTAATGCCCACAATACTTAGCACAATTCCTTGAAGAACAGTGGTAATGAATAAAAACATTTGTCCAGTCTTACAGCAATTGGGAAATAGGAATGTATTCTAAGGCCCAAACATGATTTATCTGGGATGGCTCTATGAGGGAGACATGGCTCTATGAGCAAATCCGTAGAACTATAATTTTATCTTAATTTCCAGGTAGAAAAATTAACTTCAGAGTTGAACTCTAGAAACTTTCACATCCAAACACCAAGGATTTTGGTGTACCTAAAATGAATGTAATTCAAAAAATAATACAGAATTTTAAAAACATAAAAAGAATGTCCCTACCATAAAAGAATAGACAATTTGAATCTGCCCTACCAATCAATAAATACTGACTCCTATTCATATGAAGAGACAATTACAATTCATAACAGGCCACAAGAATATTTTCGGTTGTGGTCTGGGAAGTTTACTTAAATGAAACAGGATCTTAGTTGGACCTTAATGATCAGACAAGATAACAAGGGAGAAGAAGCAGAAAAAATCAGCATTACTGAAACAATGGGCAACAAAAATGGAAAAGATTGATTTTTTTTTTTTTTTAAAAAGACTGTGATAAGAGCTGAATATTAGATGAAGGAATTTGGGTTGTACTCTAAAATTTTTTAAGCAAAAATGTGCTCAAATGATGTTTAATAATATTGAACTGGCAGAAGTATAGAGTACTAGGAAAAAATGTATTAATAGGATTCTACAAAAACAAAACCATTTTATTCAATACCATCACTCACTCAGCATTCATTGAATAGTTACATGACCAAGCCTTGAAATGTCTTACTTTCATGCTGTTGCTAATGATTTCTCTCCATATTAAAATCTTACTCATTTTTCAAAGTCCCGATTACCCAGTCAGAGGTAGTCCTTTTTCTCCTCTGAATTTCTCAAGAATCTGTAATAGGCAAAACCGACTGCCTTATACTGAAGTGATGTGAGCACTTGATTGTATACACTTGGAGGTCAAAACCTTTTTAATTCTCACAGTGCCTTACACAGTAAAATCTTAATAAACATTAAGTATGTATATGTATAGGGGAGTAGGCAACAGCCAAGCAGTAGCAAATTAAAGAGGATTGAAAGCTTATGGCCCCATAGCTAAGAGAATGATGGTATAAAGACAGTTTAAAAAGTCACATGAGGGAGCTATTTTGTACTCTCAGAGGAAAAGGTGGGGAAGACTGAAGGTTATTGGTAAAAGTTCACGATTTCAGGTTTGCCTAATTTGGGATCAATACACCTAAGGCTTCCACCATTCTAGATATGGCTATGCACTTTGAAAGCAGCTTCCTGAATTCATTTTGTTGATTTCTGAAATTATTTTTAAAACTCAATATAGTAATAAGTCCTGTCTTATTATATGAAGAAGATACCACTGATCCTTAAATGGATGCAACCTGTGTGAGGAGTTATTTTTCTCCCTGGTGAAGTTAGATTTTCCTAGATGCAATCAAATACTTGTTCTGACAGCAAGGGAGCCAACTACCTTGGCTGGGATAAAAGTATGGTCATAAAACACAACCACCAGGCAGGTAAAAAAGGAAAGAAATGAGCTTGGATGGAGCAGAGAGTGTATAGACTGAAGGCACAATTTAGTGAAGAGAACACTGGGTAATCCTTAAAACAGTTTCAAATAAAATTGCCAAATTTCAATCTGGAAACATAATCAAGCTGATACAGCTATTCTACAGAGTGACTTAAATTCAGTAATAATTTCACTGATGACAGCTTTACTGAGAGTAAATAAAATATTACTTCACTTTCTTGATACAGGAGGATATTGAATCTCTCTCTCTCTCTCTCCCTCCTCCTCCCTCCCCTCCTCCTACCCCTCCCTCTCATGCATGCACATACACATTTGTGCAGCTCATAGGATATATACTATGGTGAAGTCAGGAACTCAAAGTCATCCTACCCCCAAACTCATGAATCAGCACAGCAACCTGCATCTTTACATAATTATCTAGTATAAAAAGCTTAATCCACTTAATGCTTGACCAATAAAATATAAATAAAAATTCTGCACAACTAATATAAGAAACTTTGGAAGATAGCATATTCCATCCCTTTGTTTTATAAATCTAAAAAAAGACTGATTTGCACAAACCTCACAGTACAAGCTCACACATCATTCTCAACTCTTCACTTCTTAACTGATAAGTATTCTTTTCAAAATAACAAGTTAACAAATAATACTGATTGGGTAACAAAGGAGGAACATATTTAAAGGTTTTCATATGTGGATTTTTAAGTTCTGTTTTAAAACAGTTCACGCTGCTCTTTCTACCAATAACAATTAACAATTAACTCTCATTTATTAAAAATGTCAGTTTAAGACATTTAGATTATGATAAACAACATTTCCTCTAAAAGTAAAAATAATTTGGCTTTAGATTTCACTTAAACAGAAAAGCAAAGAATATTTACTCAAAAAGTCCCCCCACCACCTTTTGTTGTTGTTGTTAAAACCCTTTCTTTCCCCTCCGGAGGCTTTCTTCTCTTTTGTACTCTAGTTCTCAAATGCATAAGATGGAGGAACAATACCACAATACAACTGCAGGCTTCCTGCCTACTAGTCAGTCATTATTCTTAAGACCTGAGAACTTTCAAAACACTGCTTGGGTTGTTTGAAATTCCTTCTTTCAGATTTTCCCTCCTTCATGGAACATGTATTTAAAAGAAGGACTTCAAAATGTCTTGCTGCACCCAATCAAAACACTCTACCCAAAATAAAAATGCTAGCCTTAGATATGAAAGTGAGATGTAAATGCCTGAAATCTGGCAAAACCAATCTAAAAGTACAGAACAAAAGGAATGTATTTCTGGCCAAGCATAAAATAGTATTTTCTCATATGTATAGTAATCCTGTTCCTGAAAATTTTCATATTTGTATGGAAGTATCTTAAAGACTATAATAGTACCATTACTTTTTTTTTTAACAATACCATAGAAAGATCTCAAGGTCTCAAACTACACTGAGCTGAATAGAAAGAGCTACATTAATTATTACTCACAAAGGAAAGTTCACACTAAAATGAAGTACATTCGTTTATTTTAAAAAGTTGTCAGGGCAGAAAAAATCACCAGCAGTAGCCACCTGGAAACCTGGGGAAATTCCCATTTCCTCTGACCACACTTTGATGGTGGCAGTAGTACTTACTAATAAACTTATTTAGTTGTTAAGATAAACCAGTGGAGCTAGTCCACTGGAGGGAGAGGGTATATAAATTGTCTGCCCAGTTCAACATGGGTTCTTTCCTTTTTAAAGGGAAAAGCATTTAAAATGAAGGTGAAACACATTGGCTCATGAATAACAAATTGTCAAATTGTTACAATAAATAAAAATTTCCCACATCTCTAACAAAAACAAAAAGACCAATTTATTTTAAACAGTATTCAATAAAACTCAATCCCAGTACAACAAAATAATTTAGCTACTGCCCTGGAGTTTGTTATAATGGGATTTAACCTGTACACTCAACATTCAATTAACCATGAGGCTTATCCTAATTGAGGATTATGCTGACTTCTGCAGTCCTTTCCCCTCTATCCATCTACCACTCCAACTCAGCTGCCACAGCTACCAAAAGCAAAGCCCCAGGGAACAGTAGATTATCCATTACTATGTGATATCCAGGCAAATATTCCCTTTTCATCATGATGTGGATGATGATGAGTTAAATTCAGGAATCTAGTCAGCCTAGTCTCCAAAAAGTGAAGCTTCATAACCCTCAGGCCTCTAACCAAGGAAATTCAACATTTCAGAAGAATACCTTCATAGGTGAACAGCAGACCAAAAAAAGTTCCACTCTTTCCTAGAACTTAGCAATAAAAAAAATATTAACAGAAAAGACAGGATACAGATGTCCCTAATGACAAATGGGGCAAAGGACAAACAGAAAAGACTAGTTCAGTTGCTCTTAGCATATTCTTTGAAATAGGTAAAACCTGTGTGCCTGTTAGGTCAGACTTCTTTCTTTTGCCTCTAGGCCACAAAGTTTACTAGTTAGTTAAAATTAACCTTTATGACTGCCCCCTATAAACTGACCCAGGTCGGCAGAACCTATCTAACTGAGTTAATGCTGACAAAGTTGGGAACTGGCAGCATGTAGTCTAAGAAGATTATCCAGTTTGTGGATAAACCAGCCTCCTAGACACTGCACATCTTCCCTTCTACTGCTGCTGTGTATCTTCTGGCCAGTTTCCTCTTCATTTAACATCTCTCCACCAGAAGGTAAAAAAGGGAAAGGGGATTAAATTTAAGTCAACCCCATCATTTATTTGTTACGGGGCTGAAAATAAGGTTAGGCTCTGGATAAATTGCATCCTTAAACCAAAATAATCTCCCAGAAACCCTGTCAAAAAATTAAATGGACCAAATGAATTTACCTAGCAAACATCAACAAAGTGAAGAAATAAGTCTCATTACAATAGAGCACCTCCTCTACTTTAACTGTGAAATGTTCATTTTGTAATCCCCCCCCACCCCAAAAGGCACTCAGAATGGAAGAAAATGACTACATTTTACTTCAGCACTCAATCTCAATGCTGTTCTTGAGGATCTAAACCAGAGGTTCTCAACCTGTGGGTCGCGACCCCTTTGGCGGTCGAACGACCCTTTCACAGGGGTCGCCTAAGACCATCCTGCATATCAGATATTTACATTACAATTCATAACAGTAGCAACATTACAGTTATGAAGTAGCAACGAAAATAATTTTAAGTTGGGTCACGACATGAGGAACTATATTTAAAGGGCCAGAAGGTTGAGAACCACTGAACAGTCACCCATTTCTTTCACCTGAACTATGGGAGGAAAGTTAACTTCCATTTCCAACACTAATTTTCTGCTCCCAGAGCTTTAAGCACTCAATAATGCATATAGTGAATATTCTTCCCTACTAAATATAATAAATTCAAACCAAGCTGGGGACAGGTCCTCTCTGGCTTAATCTATGAGAAACTGCAGTACCTCTTCAATCATGATTAAAAGAGTAACAAATGTGCTAAATTGTGGTCCCTTTGCTGTGTTGACAAATAACAACTGCAGGTTATATTCATCCCAAACTTGCAACAAATTGAAAGTTTTCAAAAGTAGTACTACATCCTCTGGCCAAGGCTTGAAATTATACAGCTTTTAAAAATATAAAAAAATAAAAAAACCTAAAGCCATTTATTTTAATACCAATTAAGGATAAGATAAGACTCCAAACAAAAATAAAAATTTCTTAAATCATTCTTTTAAAAGACTTCTCAAAAACAAAGTAGTCTTCAAGTTAAAAAGTACTATTCTAAAATCATGTTGATGGTGCACAAAGGACTGAAAAAAAATATATATATATATACACCTATATCTTTAGTATGTCGCTGACATAGTAAGGACGTTTATTTCAAAAGATCAGTCAAGAAGACATTAGTAACCATTTCAAGAACTATTTTTAATTTACATGTCTCCTAGGAAAGAGGTTCAGGGTCCAACAGTCAGTACACTCACTCCTTACTGAATGAATTCTAACTTATCTGCCTAGGCCCTAAGGGGTGGGAGGTGATTTATAGAAATAAGTCTTCTACAGAGGGGGAAATGTACAATATCCTCGCTTTCAAAATATAATAAAATTATTTAATATAACCCTTAATACTTTAAACTCTAATATCATTGAATTTTTTTAATGAGTTGTTAGTGTTGGTAAATTCAAAACCACCATTCTAAAACATAAAAATATAAATCCTGTTAATTATGCTGGAGTTGTTCTGCATTTTCAAAGCCTCTGTAGTTAAGGAATATTTTATGGCAGAAACATTTCCTATAACTGCTCTAGAAACATTACATCTTCCCACTTAGTCCACAATCCTCACATCCAAAATGTAGTTCTATATGCCAGAAGCTGGCATATGCTTTTTTAAATGCTGATTGAACAATTAAGTCATTTCTATCAATACATAAAATAGCCCTATAATTTAGGATCACAGGCAATCTAGATTGCTGCTCATTTAAATGCAGAACCTGAAGCAACCTCCAGTGACAGGAGCTATAGTGTTCAATATCATTTTACATGTTAGAGAGGCTTCGTCTTACATACAAACAATGAACCCAGCAGGGTTCTTCATCCTCAAGCCACAGAGATTGTTATTTCTTCAAGGGTGTCGGCAGATAAGGCAACATAAACACTAAGTTCCAATGGCTATCAACATTTTTCTAAATGGTCAAAAAAAACGGCATTCCCACCCATTTTCCTTTCCTTCTGCTCATTTGATTTCCCTGCTTTGGGGTATTCAACAGGGGTGTGTTTCTAATGAAAACCTTAAAATAATTATCCCAAAAGCCAAGGATATTCTAAAAACCAGTAGGTGGCTGCCTCATGGGGGGGGCGGGGGGGGTTAGAGTAGGAGAGAGACTCATTTCTCAGTGTTTTGTGCCTTTCCAGGTGGGTATCCTATCTGATCTAACCGATTCTAAATAAGCAAGCAATCATCAGAACTAGCAGTTCACAAACTTAAGGCTTCCCAGTTAGCATTTCAGTTTATGCGGCATTCATGAAGACCTATGATCCTCCCCCATGATCCTCTAAGCAACCTGCTGCAGCAAACCCCGGAGCCTGCTCGCAGCCAGGGAGCAGCCAGGAGGCCAGGCGTGTCACCTCCAGCAGATGCAGCAGCCTCACTCCGCACGACCACCTCGCTGTCGTCTCTCTCCACTCCGAGTGAAACCCTGCCGCAAGCCAGCTGGTACTCGCCTTCCTGTTCCTTTCTGGTGCAGCTTAATAACAAAAACAGCTTGGCTTTGAAGCGCTGCTCAGAAACTGCAAAAAGGAAGTCCTCCCGTTCTTCCCCCCGGGGGGGGGGGGGGGGGGGGGGAGGAAAGTTTTGACTCGGAGAGAATCGCATACCTCCCGTGTCATTCCAGCGGGGAAGCCCGAACTCCCAGCTCAGGGAGACGTGGAGGCGATGTTCTCTCCCCCTGACAACTGCTCTTTTCGGTTAACTTTCCACCCCGAGTGCCCCCAAGCTGCCTGGGAAGCGACCAAGCCTCCCCACGACTCGGATGGTTTTTTAAAGACATGCGCAAGGCCAACAGTTTATTTAAATCTCTACAAACTGCATCCATGTCCATGAGAAGGGACTGGGGGGAGGAGGGAATAGCAATAATAAAGACAGCCAAGCCCGAAACGCACCCCCCAACTTCCCACTTGCCATTCCCCAGCCTTCACACCGGAGGTAGCAAAACGCCTTTTTACTGAGAAAACTGCCGAGAACCGACCTCCCCGCGCCCCAATGGAAATTCCGCAGATAACTCGTGTGTAATAGGAAAAGCGCCGGGTGCAGGGGTCAGCAGCCACAGAGCCGACCCCTTC